>NC_053490.1:75898239-76198239 GCF_905171775.1 Rana temporaria | reverse complement strand
TTCCCATGTAGTCTCTGGATTACAGGCTTAGTATATACATACGACCTCGACTTTTGTCCAAGTCAACACAAACCCCGCCCCCCTCCAACCATGCAACAATTCAGCACAAGAAAGTCAGTGTCCAGTAGGGGATTTAGCATTGGTCTACTGAATAGCAGATGTTTGGCTTAGCACATGCTGGGCTTAGCACCAGTTCGTACAAAAGTATGTTCCCTGTGAACATACTGGGTCTACCATCCAGGTAGGCCATCTAGACAATGAGACAAGAATTGGTTTAAGCATGATCATATGTACTTGCAAGCACCACAATTTGCCTGTATTTCATCAATATGTTGGCTTTGCCAGTTTTTAGGACCTGACAAGTTCACTCTAATAAAGCAACCTATATACTGCCAGGCGTATCCAATGCACATTGGAAAATAAGGCAGCCCTTTGAATTACTTTGTTAAATATTGTTTAGGAATGATATGATTAGGCTTTTGGAAGATATTTCTTCCGCTGACATACACATCTTCTGCTAAATGTAGGGCGAGCTTAGCAGGAGCTCTGCCTGGGACCAGACTGGCATTTTCTAGAAAGATTGGTATATCTCTGTGGATTTGTAGGTTGCTGCTCATACAGATGAGTTCTATGAATATTGCCACAAAGAGCCTGAAGCAAGCAATCAAGGTTCATTCTGCAGACAAAACAAAGATTTATTTTATTAAAGTAATCAAATTTACTCTATTATTTGAATGTACCCCTCCCCCCTAGTGTTTTTCATCTTTTACTTTTTGCAAAAATTGTAAAAGGAGAATCGCTGTATTATATAGAGTGATATCTTGCAATTAGAGATGTGCTTCATTTTCAGTACATCTTATCCTTCCATATTTATAATTGTAAAACATGTTAAGGTACTTCACTGCTGTGACCTGCTCTGTGCTGGAGTGTTGGGTGATGTGGAGTTCTACTCAGGCTGGGGGTGTTAAAGTAGGCACGTAACCCAAGTCAGCTAAAAAGATATAGCAAACGTAAAATGTATCTAAACACAAGAAAAAACATTTAAAATATCACAGCTCACTGGACCTTGGATATGATGGCTGCATTTGATTTCTTTATTTTCCTTGTATTTCACCTGGTGAGCCTACCTGTCACACACTTTCTGTTGTAAGCTCAGTTCACACCAGTCCGGGCCTTGTTTAATCGGGCACAGGCAGCCCATTCATTGGAATGGGTTGATGTGCCACGTGAAACACACATAAAAGGTACATGCACCTTTTTAACAAAAATTAGCTGCAGGTAAACCTGTGGTTCCCGCACCCATTAACACGCTGCGGGCTGAGATGCGTGGGGCCCCAGATGTCTCACAAGAGCAGGGCGTTTCGGCTGCAGATGGTCGGAATGCACAGCCAGCACTACTGTGAACCGAGCCTTATGGTGTCTACACTGTATCTATGTAGGAGAAGCAATGTTACTCTAGGACAAAAGGTCTCTTAGGACTAAAGAAGACTACCCATCTCCTCTTCTCCATAACATAGAGGGTGCTGTTCTGTAGTTCAGGTTTGATCAGACTGCTTGAATTATTACAGCAGAGTGCACAGGACAGTACTTGTTTGCACTGATATAACAAAGAAAAAATGCTCCTATTGGGAGCTGGGGTTATTAAGGCGCCAATAGTAGAAAAATGATAACCTCAATTAAAAAAAAAAACGAATTATTTGAGTTAATTAGAAAAGATTAATCAAGAGCAAAAAATATATACAATAAACAGACAAAAAGAATCATAATTTTAAAATTACTCGATCAATTCATTTTGGATTTTACAAACCTGATCAGTAGTTGGTAATGGGTCTGGAGTGATAATCCCAACATCTTTTGCCATCTGTAATGCTGCGTACACACGCTCAGAATTTCCCACAACGAATGTTCGATGGGAGCTTGTTGTCGGAAATTCCGACCGTGTGTAGGCTCCATCGGACATTTTCTGTGGAAATTTCCGACAAAAAAAAATTTGAGAGCTGGTTCTCAAATTTTCCGACAACAAAATCCGTTGTCATAAATTCCGATTGTGTGTGGACAATTCCGATGCACAAAATTCCACACATGCTCTGAATCAAGTACGAGATGGAAGCACTCGGTGTGGTAAAACTAGCTTTTGTAATGGAGATAGCACATTCGTCACACTGTTACGGACTGAAAAGCACAAAGCTGAAAAGCGTGAATCGTCTCACACCAAACTTCCACCAACACAAGATTAGCAGAAGGAGCCCAAAGGGTGGCGCAATTGGCATGGAACTTCATTTTTATTGTGTCGTCATACGTGCTGTATGTGACCGCATTCTTGACGTTCGCAATTTCCGACAGCATTTGTGCGACCGTGTGTATGCAAGACAAGCTTGAGCCGACATCAGTCGGAAAATTATCCATGGTTTGGTTGTCGGAATGTCCGATCTTGTGTACGCAGCATTAGGCTTATTCAGCGTATATTAGTTATCACACCTAAATACATTTGAAATGTAATCATGAGTAGATGAGGAAATAAATAGATATAGCAAAACATTTTCAATGGTATATTAAACATACAAAAAGGTAGCAAAGAAGAGAATTTCATTGTTGGGGTTTTCCTAAATTTTTAAGAACATTGAGTTGTGAAATTAGATATAACGGAGAAAACTGAGACTACTACAGTTTTTTTATGTGGTAGTTGATGTAAAGGTGAATATGAGTTTTATTATAACTACGGTAATTACACACAGACATTTTTGTTATGGCATTATATGTTGTTTAATTCCAGTCTAGCCCTACTGTGAACATTTTTAGTTTACAGTTTATCTCAGTACTCACAACAGGGAACAGTGCATTTAGACTAACATATCTGATTGCACGACCTAAAATTCATTTTATGCTGGAATTCAAAGGTCATCTGTTTTATCGGTTGAGCGCAATGTGCCACGGGCATATTAGGGGGGCATGTGTTTTTCTCAATGATGGGCTTTAGTAGAAAATTTAGACTTTTCGAGTGTAATGCAAGTTTGCTTGTTTTCATGGTATTTTTGTTTATATGGAATATAATGAATCATCACTAAACTAGTGTGTGTCTTTTTATTATTAACACGTGTGTCTTATTTCCTTAGGGCGAACATACAATGACTTGAATCAGTATCCTGTATTCCCATGGGTGTTAACAAATTATGAATCCGAAGAGCTGGATTTAACCTTACCAGGAAACTTCAGGGATCTTTCAAAGGTATCGGCCACCAATTTATCTAAACAATTGTAGTAAATACTACATATCAAAAGAGCTTCAGGTGTCATTCCAAAAATCATAAGATATGCAACTATATAAAAAAAAATTAAGAAAACAAAACGGTATCTTAAAAAAAAGAATGATTTGGCTGATGACCCAAGGTGTAGGTGCTTAGGTGCTTGGATCATTAGCCAAATAACGCTTTTTTGAATATATTGACTTGTTCTCTTGAGTTTTTTTGTTATATGTATGGTTGTATTGGTTGTATATGAAGTTTTTTTATATATTTTTTTTTACAGGGTTAACATTCTTTTTTTGCCCCCTTTTTTTATCTAAACAGTGTCATGGAAAAAAAATATAGATATAATCATCTTTATTGTCTTTTAAAAGAGTAGTGTTTTATAAAGGTATAAACACTGTATAGCTTTAAGTTTCTAGGGTGATACAACTTTTAGTTTATGGTAGGAAATGCTAATTTATCCATGTTTTCAGTTAACACAACTGTGTTTCTGTCTTTATTTTTTTAAAACAATACATTTTTTTTTTGTTTATAATGTACATTATTGCAAATATTCGGTAACATAAATTATGACTGTAAAAGATTGGTCGTAGTGGTAAGATTACCACATAAAGTTAGAACCATTTGCAACATAAAGAAGGGTGTCAGTAGCTGGGAGGTGGATGGTCAGGAGCTGGCATGCCTCCGGCGGCGCACGCGGCCTCTACAGCTCTAAAAGGGCCGATGTACAGTTACGGTGATTCGCCCAGGTGAGCCAACGTGCCGCAATATCACTGCGGCAGCTGGTCCTTAACCACTTGCTTACCGGGCACATATACCCCCTTCCTGCCCAGGCAAAATTTCAGCTTTCGGCACTGCATCGCTTTAACTGACAATTGCACAGTCGTGCGACATGGCTCCCAAACATTTTTTTGCGCTATAAAGAAAAAAAGAGCGACAATTTTGAAAAAAACACAATATTTTTTACTTTTTGTTATAGTAAATATCCCAATTAAAAAAAATAATAATAATTTTCTCAGTTTAGGCCGATATGTATTCTTCTACATATTTTTGTTAAAAAAAATCGCAATATGTATATAGTGATTGGTTTGCGCAAAAGTTTGCGCCTACAAAATAGGGGACAGAATTATGACTTTATTATTATTATTTTTTTACTAGTAATGGCGGCGATCTGCGATTTTTATTGTGACTGCGACATTACGGCGGACACATCAGACACTTTTGACACAATTTTCGGACCATTCACATTTATACAGCGAACAGTGCTATAAATATGCACCGATTACTGTATACATGTGACTGGCAGGGAAGGGGTTAACACTAGGGGGCGAGGAAGGGGTTAAATGTGTTCCCTGGGAGTGATTCTAACTGTGGGGGGGACTGACTGGGGGAGGTGACCGATCTGTGTCCCTATGGTACAAGGGAAACAGCATCGGTCTCCTCTCCCTGACAGGACGTGGTTCTGTGTGTTTACACACACACACACAAATCCACGTCCTTGTCTGTGTAACCGCCGATCACGGGTACCTGGAGGACATCGCAGCCGCCAGGCACTCGCATCGGCACCGCGGTGACGTGCCGGGCACGCGCGGCGGTGCTCGCGCGCCTCCCAGTGGCCGGAGGAGCCGAGGACGTCAATAGACGTTCTCCCGGCATTGTAGAGCCACCTGGTGGCCGTCATTTTACAATCCCGGGGCTCCAAGTGGTAAAGTGGTTAATATGTGAACTATAATCGTTCTATATATTGATGGATATTTATAGAGGTTTATTCCCAATAGGGCCATAGCAGCGGTAAGCTTAGTTAGGTTTCCTGTAACGGTAGCTATGAAGTAGAATACAGACTTCCAGAAGCTATGCAGTTTTTACAGCAGTGTGGTAAAGGTTACCAATTTGTTTATTACATCTCCAACAAACAGGAGATGTGAAAGGGTATATTTTTGATAGTTTGTATGGGGTCAAATACCATCTAATTTGTATTTTTTGCGTGTTGTCCCAATGCTCAATACATTAGGAGGCTTTACTGGATATCTTTATAGCATTCTGCCATTGGTCCCAGGATAACTCTTGATCTAGGTCTTTTTCCCATTTGAACATATGAGGCCCCATACACACGAGAGGATTTATCCGCAGATACGGTCCAGCGGACCGTATCCGCGGATAAATCCTCTCGAGGATTTCAGAGGATTTCTATGCGATGGCGTGTACACACCATCGCATTGAAATCCGCGCTGAAATCCTCTGCCGATGACGTGTCGCGCCGTCGCCGCTATTATGACGCGGCGACGGGCGCGACGCTGTCATATAAGGAATTCCACGCATGCGTCAAATCATTACGACGCGTGCGGGGAATCCCTTTAGACGGATGGATCCGGTAAGTCTGTACAGACGAGCGGATCCATCCGTTGGAATGGATTCCAGCAGATGGATTTGTTGTGCATGTCAGCAAATATCCATCTGCTGGAAATCCATCCCAGGGGAGATTTCTCTGCGGATAAATATCCGTTGGCGTGTACACACCATAGGATCTATCCGCAGAAACCCATTTGATGGGATTTATCTGCGGATAGATTCTATGGTGTGTATGGGGCCTGAGAGTTTTTATTTTCATTTGAGAACACAACTGTGTTTCTGAGACATTTGAGTTGTAAATTTAAAGAGTTTTAGTTTCTTTATCGTACATCACGGGACACAGAGCGGCATTCATTACTATATGGGTTATATGGAGTACCTTCAGGTGTAGACACTGGCAATCTCAAACAGGAAATGCCCCTCCCTATATAACCCCCTCCCATAGGAGGAGTACCTCAGTTTTTACGCCAGTGTCTTAGGTGTTAGTCATGGTTTAGCTTGCCTCCGCATCCTTGGGATTAGGTGAGCTACCGGTTCTGTCCAAAAAAGCCTCAGCGCTAAAGTGGTCAGTAACCGGACCCCAAACCCTTGGGGTATAGCCCATAATGCTTTTCTTTTTAGAGAGCTGGACCCTGGGCCCAGAACTTAGAAACCTTTGCGTACCTAAAGTTTTCTGTTGCCAGGGTGCTATATGGGCCCAGGACAGTGGATCCTTCATAGGAACCCAGGGCCTGAAGGTCTAGACATCCCCACGGAGATGGGGGAAGATTGGGCCTCTTGCTTGGCAAAGTCCTGCGGCATGGAGCAGGTAAGTGAGGGGAAAACTTGCGGAACTTGGTTCTTAGCAGGTTTTTTTCTGGGGGGTCACAGGGGACATGCCTAAAGTTATGCACTGCATCTGGCAAACTAGTCACATATCATAAAGATAGGATGGCTCTCTATGTATTATTCCCCATAAGATGTGAGCTCCCTTGTAGTGTTGGAAAAGCATTGAGTGGGGCCTGTGTTATATAAAAATATATGTGTGTGTCAGAGAGCTTTGCTTACCTGCAGGCCTCCAGGCGATGCTCCATTCAGTCTTCCTCCTCAGAGCCTGCAAGCAGGCAAAACGCTGACCTCCTCATGGTTCCAAGCTGCAGGCTGCAGTTTGCTGGAACAGAGAGGTCCCTTCCTCCCAAAATCCCCCCCCTCCCCCTGTCGGGAGGGGCATTTCCTGTTTGAGATGGCTGGGGGGGAAGGGCGGGTCAGTGGCTTAAAGGAAGGGGCGGCCCTTCCTTGTTTGTTTGTTCCATTCAATACTTTGGAACTGAGGAGAAAGACCAGAGCGGCAGCACGGGGCGCCGAGGACACACAGTGGCCAGAAAGGATATTGCAGTCTTCAGAGGACTGTTTTTTCAAGCCTAGAAATAGGCTGTTTCTTTTCCATCTCATAGTTTTTCTTTGCAATACTACTCAGGGGGACAGAATGTTTTTTCTTTCCTGGATTTGAAACAAAAAACGAAAAAAAAAGAAAAAAAAAAAAGTCATCTAGGGGAGAGGAAGCATTTTTTTATCCCCCAAACAGGTGTTTGGACAATTAACTTTTATAGTTCCAAATACCAATAGGTAGCAGGTGTACCTCGGTATTGTACCATGGTATGCCGCTGTTTTCCCTACAGGGAGCCTTGGGGCCATCGGGATCTGGGGCTGGAGCTGACGCGGGTCAGTCCAACCCTAAGATGGTCACGGAGGAGGTATTACTCACCTCTTTAAGAGAGGGCAGTAAGCGGAATAGATCTCCGTCGCCCGAGCGCGGACCCTCAGAAGAGGAGGTCCTTTCCTCAGGGGAATTGGACGACCTCTTGGACAAGGACCAAGTAGGTTCAGGGATCGAAGACCCGGATACAGAGGAGTCTGGGGCAGTCTCCCTGAGGGAGAGCTGGTGGATTCAAGGATTGTCGGACTTGGTCCATAGGGCATTCAACTTGCCAGTACCAGATCTCCAGGTATCGACGGTTTCAGCGTTGGGCTCACTGAGGGCGCCTCAAAGCAATGCTGTGTTTCCGATCCATCCTCTATTAGAGGGAATTTTGTTCCAAGATTGGAACAAGCCAGATAAGATCTTCTTACCACCTAAAAGGTTCTCTGTCCTATATCCTATGGAAGAAAAATTTTCCAAAAGATGGGCTACTCCTGCAGTGGACGCAGCCATCTCATGTGTTAACAGATCGTTAACATGCCCTGTAGAAAACATACAGGTGTTCAAGGATCCAGTTGATAAGCGCTTGGAAGCACTACTTAAGAACTCCTTCACTACTGCAGGGGCAGTAGTACAGCCAGCTGTGGCTGCGATTGGGGTCGCTCAAGCATTATCGGATCAATTTAAGCAGATGCTTAAACTTATTCCGGCCCAGCAGGCAGAAAAATTTTCGGATGTCCCTAAGGCCATATGTTTTACGGTAGACGCAATCAAGGATTCTATCCAGCAAGCGTCACGTTTATCGTTATCCCTTATCCATATGAGAAGACTCTTATGGTTAAAAAGCTGGGAGGCTGAGCCCCCATGCAAGAAGCTCCTGGTAGGGTTCCCCTTCCATGGAGGACGACTCTTCGGAGAAGACCTAGATAAATACATTCAGACCATTTCAAACGGCAAGAGTACTCTCTTGCCAACTAAGAAGAAGGTTCAGGGACCTGCGTTTAAACGACAGTATTCCCCTGGGCAGGGGCCCTCTAATGCCAAGCAGTATCGACGGCCTCCTGCAAAAGCAAACTTCGGCTTCAACAGCAGATCACAAGGACAGGCTGTTAGAGGCAAAAGGCAGTGGTTTCGCAAACCAGCAAAACCAGCCCCCAAGCCAACCTTATGAAGGGGCGCCCCCACCCACGAAGGTGGGGGGAAGGCTGCGACTCTTTTCAGAGATTTGGGAAGCCAGCATTCCCGACGAGTGGGTACGGTCTTCCGTGGCCACAGGCTACAAATTAGATTTCCTAAGGTTTCCTCCTCCTCATTTCCAGAAGTCGAGGATTCCAAACGATCCGGAAAAGGGAGCCGCATTAAGATCGGCATTAGATCATCTACTTTCCCAGGAAGTAATAGTAGAGGTACCAGTCCTGGAACAGGGGCTGGGTTTCTACTCCAACCTATTCATCATCCCAAAATCCAATGGAGATGTCAGGCCAATTTTGGACCTAAAGATGGTAAATGCATATCTAAAGATCCGCTCATTTCGGATGGAATCCGTGCGGTCAGCAGCTGCCACACTCCAGAAGGACGACTTCATGGCGTCCATAGACATAAAGGATGCCTACCTTCATGTTCCAATTTATCAGCCACATCAAAGATATCTACGCTTCATGGTGGCTTCGCGTCACTTCCAATTCGTGGCGCTTCCCTTCGGGTTGGCTACGGCCCCCCGGGTGTTCACGAAGGTCCTAGCCCCAATCCTAGCCAAACTAAGGATCCAAGGGGTCACGATCCTAGCATACCTGGACGACCTCCTAGTCATAGATCACTCGTCTCCCGGCTTGGAGCGAGCAGTGGCCCTCACGGTCCAATACCTCGAGAGGTTCGGCTGGGTCCTAAATCGAGAAAAGTCAGCTTTCCAGCCCACAAAGCAGTTGGAATATCTCGGCATGAGATTAGACACAGAACAACAAGGAGTGTTCCTACCTCTAAGGAAGGTAAAAGCCATCAAGGAATTAATCCTACTGGTTCTAAGCAAGAAAGAACCGACTATTCGCCTATGTATGAGGTTACTAGGCAAGATGGTGGCCACATTCGAGGCGGTACCATACGCCCAGAGCCACACTCGCATCCTACAGGCAGCCATCCTGTCAGCATGGAGCAGAAGGCCACAGGCCTTGGATATCCCGTTGCCGCTCTCATCAAGAGTCCGACAAAGTCTGTGTTGGTGGTTAGACCCTCAGAATCTACTGAAGGGGAGGTCTTTCAGCCCAGTGGCTTGGAAGATAGTGACCAAAACAGACGCCAGCCTGACGGGCTGGGGAGCAATTTTGGATGGTTGCACTCGCCAAGGTACTTGGGCAAAGCCAGAGAAGCAGTTGCCCATCAACATCTTGGAGCTCAGAGCTGCTCGACTAGCCCTCAGGGCTTGGACGTCAAAATTGCAGGGGTTCCCGGTGAGAATTCAATCAGACAATGCCACGGCCGTGGCATACATAAATCACCAAGGGGGAACCAGGAGTCAAGCCGCTCAGAGAGAGGTGAGCTTGATTCTTCTATGGGCAGAGGCTCATGTGCCCTGCATATCGGCAATATTCATTCCAGGAGTGGACAACTTTCAGGCGGACTTCTTAAGCCGCCAGACTCTATGGCCGGGGGAATGGTCTCTGCATCCACTAGTCTTTCAAGCACTCTGCCAAAGATGGGGAGTGCCGGACGTGGATATCATGGCATCGAGACTCAACAAGAAACTAGACAGGTTCATGTCCCGCTCAAGGGATCCGATGGCCTGCGGAACCGATGCGTTGGTTTGCCCTTGGCATCAGTTCAAACTTCTTTATGCGTTTCCCCCGCTCCAGTTACTACCCCGCCTGCTGCGCAGGATCCGGGTGGAGCACATACCAGTCATCCTGGTAGCTCCAGCATGGCCCAGAAGGGCATGGTACTCACTAATCTTAAGGATGGTAGTGGGAGACCCTTGGACTCTTCCTCTACGGCCAGACCTGCTATCGCAAGGTCCGATCCTCCACCCTGCCTTACGGCATCTAAAATTGACGGCCTGGAAGCTGAATCCCTGATTCTCAGGGGTAGAGGTCTGTCTCAGAAAGTAATCTCTACCCTAATCAGAGCCAGGAAACCGGTCTCTAGGGTGATTTATTACAGGGTCTGGAAGCCCTATGTAGGCTGGTGTGAGTCCAAGCGATGGCTTTCTCGCAAATTTACCATCGATAGAGTATTAAGTTTTCTCCAGCTAGGAGTGGATAAAGGATTGGCATTAAGCACAATCAAAGGACAGATTTCTGCTCTGTCAGTGTGGTTTCAGCGGCCGCTGGCCACCCACTCGCTGGTTAAGACCTTCCTTCAAGGGGTCTTACGTATTAGACCTCCAGTTAAATCCCCGCTTTGTCCGTGGGATTTAAATCTTGTTCTGTCAAGTTTACAGAAACAACCGTTTGAGCCGTTGGCTGATATTCCTTTGGTTCTACTGACAAGGAAGTTAGTATTTTTGGTTGCCATAGTTTCCGCAAGAAGAGTTTCGGAGCTGGCAGCCTTATCCTGTAAGGAACCATATCTTGTTTTTCATAAGGACAGGGTCGTTCTCCGCCCTCATCCTTCCTTCCTTCCGAAGGTCATATCCAGTTTTCATTTGAACCAGGATTTGGTATTACCATCCTTCTTCCCTAAACCTACTTCCAGAAAGGAAGGGTTGCTGCATACCTTGGATATTGTCAGGGCCATGAAGGCCTATCTTAAAGCTACAAAGAAGATCTGGAAGACAGATGTGCTGTTCATTCTACCGGATGGGCCCAAGAAGGGGCAGGCAGCTGCAAAGTCCACCATTTCTAGGTGGATTAAGCAATTAATCACTCAGGCCTACGGCTTGAAAGGGTTGCCTCCTCCAGTATCATTAAAGGCTCATTCTACTAGAGCCATGGGCGCCTCCTGGGCAGCACACCACCAGATCTCTATGGCTCAAGTTTGCAAGGCGGCAACCTGGTCTTCTGTCCACACGTTTACAAAATTCTACAAGTTGGACGTAAGAAGGAATACTGATACTGCCTTCGGGCAGGCAGTGCTGCAGGCTGCAGTTTGAGACCCTCGGATTCCGGGGGCTCCTCTTGTTCGAGTTAAATTTAAAAATTTTATTTTTCTCAACTAAGTTGGATTTATTATGATTTGAGTATATCTCTAAATTAAATCCTTTTGTCTTGGAGATGTTCTCCCTCCCCTCATTGTAAGCATTGCTTTGGGACATCCCATATAGTAATGAATGCCGCTCTGTGTCCCGTGATGTACGATAAAGAAAAATAGATTTTTAATACAGCTTACCTGTAAAATCTTTTTCTTGGAGTACATCACGGGACACAGAGCTCCCACCCCTCTTTTTTGAGGACCATTTTGGGAGGCATACTGCTTGCTACAAAACTGAGGTACTCCTCCTATGGGAGGGGGTTATATAGGGAGGGGCATTTCCTGTTTGAGATTGCCAGTGTCTACACCTGAAGGTACTCCATATAACCCATATAGTAATGAATGCCGCTCTGTGTCCCGTGATGTACTCCAAGAAAAGGATTTTACAGGTAAGCTGTATTAAAAATCTATTTTTTTGGAAGTAGAAGACTCATATTTGCTTAGTTTCAGTTGAATGTGGTCAGCAGCTGTAAAAGTTTATTGATGTGTGATAATCAGTATTTTTCATAGAAGCCCACCTGTTATATATTCTAGTGATAGGCACATGTGAGAACCAAACACTATAGAGTTTGTTATTCACTTTTTGTTTTCTCTCTTTATGTACCTCTACTCTTTCACATTAAAAAGAAAACCGTTGAATGCCTTTTTTGGTTTCCTTAAAGCAGTGTTATACCCAGAAACAAAAATGTATTTAATTGCAGCTCACCAATTCTTATGCCCCGTACACACGATCACTTTTTGTCATGAAAGAAAACGACGTTTTTCATCAAGAAAAAAAAAGAAATTTTCCAACTTCATCATAAAAAACGATGTTGCCCCCACACCATCGTTTTTGAAAAATGATGAAAAAAAGCGCGGTGACGTACAACACATACGACGGCACTCTAAATGGGAAGTTCTATTCGCCTTTGGGCTGCTTTTAGCTGGTAACTTGTTATTAAAAAACGATTCACGCTTTTTTGTCTGTTACAGCGTGATGAATGTGCTTACTCCATTATGAACGGTAGTTTTACCTGAACGAGCGCTCCCGTCTCAAAACTTGCTTCTGGGCATGTGTGGGTTTAAAACTTCGTTTTAGCCCACACACGATCATTTTTTACAACACAAAAAACAACATTTTCAAAAATGACATAAATGTAAGCATGTTCGAATTTTTTTTTGTCATTTTTCAGAAGACGGAAAACGATGTGAAGCCCACACACGATCATTTTAAATGACGTTTTTAAAAATGTCATTTTATTTCATGCCAAAAAACGACCGTGTGTATGCGGCATTAGTTGTAGTGGCTGCATTGGTTTTATTTTTTTGGCCTTTTTCCTTTATTTTCACCAGGGGATCCTGCCAATAAGTCTGTTTATTTTTCAGCTTCCTTTAACTGACCAAGCTGTCCTGACAAAGTAGCAGTTAGGCCTCATGCACACTGTGGCTCTTCTAAATGCTTTTCTCATAGCAGGAGAAAAGCGGCTGCAAAAACACTCCTAGGCTGAATTTTTTCAAGTGCATTTAGGCATGTTAAGTGCTTGGGCATTTATTGATTTCATTGGGTAGAGCATTAAAGGAGAAGTACAGCCAAAGCTCATTTGTAGATCACAGGAGTGCAGTTCGTTCTGCACTCCTGTGACCCATTTTCAGCAGACAGCGGGCTGAATCTAATGTCAAAGAGCCGGTCCAGGCTGGGGCAAGATCGCAGCACTAACATCGGGATTCGTCTCCAATACATGCCTGGACCAGCACCGTGAATCAGACTCTCAGTGAGTCGCTGTGAGCCTGAGCTGGCTGCTCCCACCCTCTCCACAGCCCAGTGCTCCAGTGGGGGGAGAGCAGAGCAGAGAGTGGTGACGGACAGTCACCAGCTCTCTGCTCACTCTTTGAACTGGCAGGGGACAGATGCAGCATCAGACCGATGCTGCATCCACCTAGGCAAGTATGATTTTTTGGGGGGGAAACAAAGCCCACCATCTCTTTTATTATATACTGGTCATTGTAATGAGAAAACAGTTGGGCGCTAAAATTTGCTAGCATTATTGTGCGTTTACACTAGTTTACCTGCTTTTGGTGCTTTTTATGCTCAAAAGTGTCTCTCTTGAACACACAAGTGATAGTTTTCTTTTTTTTCTTGCTCTAAACTCCTTAAATGCCTATAGTCTGCATGGAGAGATAGGTTAAAATAGAGGGGAGTTTAGAGGCAGAGAAAAAAAAAAGCTTAAACGCCCGTAAAAGCAGCGTTTTTGAGCTCAGGTGTGCATGAGGCATTAGAGCGGCAGTCGGCAAGCAGTCAATCGCAGGGAGCCGACAGATTGATTGTGACCACGGCTCTGCCTCCCTCCAGCCTCCGATGCTGTCATATTCTCTGCAGAGCAGAGAGTGGGAGGCATCATAGAGCAGGATGGAGGGTGGGGGCAAGAGCTTCTTCAGTGATTGGTTGCTAGGCTGTCTCAGCATCCAATTAGAAGCTCCCACTTCTGCATTCCACCCAGCACTATGCCGTCCCTTGACCCCGACAACAAATATGGCATAGTAAGCTTTAAAAATTTCCGTAAACAAATGTGTGGTGTCGGATTATCCGATCGTGGAAAAAAAGCCAAAGTACAAACACGCATGCTCAGAAGCAATGCTAACCATAACACAACATTAGCAGAAGTTGTCCAAAGGGTGGCACTAAAAAGCTGAAAAAACACTTTTTGTGTCTGTTGGCCAACAATTCTTTGCCGTTTGTATGCAATACAAGTTCACGACCAACGCCCTTCGGACAAAAGTCTGAGGCTTTGTCCACAGAAAGTCTGATCGTGTGTACAAGGCTTAACATTCCCCTCCCCCAAGACTGACAATACCGCTGTGCAAAGGACCATGCCACAAAGTAATTCCAGCAACCAGGTGTCATCCTTGGATATAAATCTTTTATTGACTATGTGGTGAGTTTACAGCACAAAGGGCTAACGTGTTTCCGAAACGACTTTGTCCTGGTGTGCCACCAGAAATTTTCTGACACAAAAAAAATTATAATTTCGAATTTACTATTATGGTTCAAAATAACTAATGTAAATAATGAGTAATCATGTTTACCCCATGATGGAAATTAAAGATATTTTTTTTTATTCATAAGCCAGACATGCCCTTGTCTGACAGTGGGTACTGGAACGTTATGCCAGGACTCTCCAGTCCCAGCAGGTTCCTGTCTGGCAATAAACATGGATCTTTTCCTTGGGGAACATATAAGATACATGTAGCCATCCTAACAATCACATAATCATTTTCAGAAAATGTTGTACATGTGTCTCGCTTTCTTCTTGCCAGATTGAGTGGCATTTTTTTTTTTTGCACATGGGTTCATTAAAGTTCACTGTTACTTGCGGTGACGGGAGTGTGAGGCATCACACCCACCTTCACACCAAACACCAGAAATCGTATTTGTTAATACTTGGGCTGTATGAATGGCAGGAGATGATAAGCACAACAATTATGCTTCAAATTAGTGTGTTGCAGGAAGTGATAAAGCCTGCAGGCTTCTTACTGTAATAATGCAAATGAGCGCATTGATGTGTGAATTCTTTTGGCAAAGCCAATGCAGCTCTATGAGACGCTCTTTCATTTCATCATTATATACGGCAAGAACAGCAGTGAGTCAGTCAGCCATGAATTTCAGTTCCTAAGACTTTTTTTCAAGTTTTATTTGGTAAAGACATTGGACTCTCATTGCTTGTGTGTCTGCACCACAGTAATATTTTCATTTATATAGGACTGATGCCGCGTACACACGATCATTTTTCAGCATGAAAAAAACGTTTTTCAAAAACGTCATTTAAAAAAATTGTGTGTGGGCTTCACATATTTTTTCAGGTTCTGAAAAAACACAAAAAAAAAAATCGAACATGCTGCATTTTTTTAACGTCGTTTTAAACAAGGTCGTTTTTCGGGTCGTAAAAAATGATCGTGTGTGGGCTAAAACGACAAAAAAAACTTGCGCATGCTCAGAAGCAAGTTATGAGACGGGAGCGCTCGTTCTGGTAAAACTACCATTCATAATAAAGTAAGCACATTCATCACGCTGTAACAGACAAAAAAAAGCGCGAATTGTCTTTTACTAACACGGAATTGGCTAAAGCAGCCCAAAGGCGAATGGAACTTCCCCTTTATAGTGCCGTCGTACGTGTTGTACGTCACCGCGCTTTGCTAGATAATTTTTTAAAAACGATGGTGTGTAGGCAACATCGTTTTAATGATGAAGTTGGGAAAACTTTGTTTTTTAGACATGCTGAAAAACGACGTTTTCTTTCATGCTGAAAAATGATCGTGTGTACGCGCATCATGGTCTAATCTAAGTACAGTTTTTGAAGTATAGTCTATCTAACATGAATATGTATTTTACCAAAATTAAACAAATTATTAATGTAAATATTTTCTGTATGTTGAGGCAACATTAATAAAAAAAAAAAATTGACAGTACATCCTCAATGCATGCACATTCCCCCATGTTTATCACTTTAAAATGCTGGCAGTACAGAAGAAATACCTGTCAATCCTTCAGAAATCCAGTGTGCTCCTAACTTCATGTTTGGGCTGACAACACATTGCTTTGTCTGCACTAAAATTCCAACCAGTGTTACCAACTCTGCTTAATGGACTACAGAACCCCTCTTTGTCCCCCTCCACACACAAAACAATACTCCTGCCTTGACTCCCAGAAGCCTGTTCACACACTCTGTAACTAAAGGCCTTTTGGGAGATGTAGTTTTGGGGGGTATATCTACATATATAAGGACTGAGCTCCCTGCAACTATCACTGCAAACATTTTAACCATTTCAATACAGGGCGCTTTCACCCCCTTTCTGCCCAGGCCATTTTTCAGCTCTCATCGCTGTCGCACTTTGAATGACAATTGCGCGGTCATGCAACACAGTACCCAAATTTGTAATCATTTTCTTCACAAATAGAGCTTTCTTTATTAAAACAAAAAAGAAAAAACACAGGAAATTTTTCTCCTTCACTGATGTGCACTGATAGGCTGCACTTATGGGCACCGATAGTCTGTACTGATGAGGAGACACTATTATGCGGCACTGATGAGCAATTGAGAGCAGCTGTAATAGATTTTATTTTTAAATAACAAACATATTATACTTGCTCTGTGCAATGGTATCACACAGAACATGAGCAACACCAAACCTCCCCTTCTGGTGCTCTTGGCTCCTCCTCTTCTCGGTGCGCTACCGTCGGATGCCACTTCCTACGGTGGCACGCCTGTGGGCTTTCTCCCAAACCAGGCTGCGTGTGTCCATAGACATACCCAATCCTTCCTTACAGTATTTGATTGACCACAGCAGGAGCCCATGGCTCCCGCTGAGGCTTGTGAGGAGAGGAACACAGCTGCAGTCGGGCATGGTGCTGGGTTGAGCTAGGACTCAGGTTAAGTATAAAGGGTGATGAGGTGGCAATAGGTGGCCACTGCCGTCAGGGAATAACATTTCCATGAAGGAGTGTACTTGGTCAGCAACAATGTTTAGGTAGGTGGTACATATCTGGTAACATCTACATAAATAGCAGGACTAAGTTTTCCCAGCAGAACATTGCCCAAAGCATCAAACTGCCTCCACAAGCTTGCCTTCTTTCCATACTGCATCCTGGTGCCATCTTTTCCCCAGGTAAACAACACACACACGACCATCCACGTGATGTATAAGAAAACGTGATTCATCAAACCAGGCCATCTTCTTTCATTGTTCTGTGGTTCACTTCTGATTTTTTTTCATGCCCATTGTAGGCATGTTTGGCTGTGGACACATGGTCAACATGGACACATTGACTGGTCTGCAGCTACACAGTCCCATACACTGCACTGATATTACTTTTTTTTCTGCTTTCACATCAACTTCATGGACAGCACGTTTACTTGCTGCATTATATATCCCAATGCCATTTTAACAAGATGATCAATGTTATTCACTTTACCTATCAGTAGTCATAAAGTTATGCCTGATTGGTGTATGTTGATGGTTTTAGAGGTGCCATGTAGAGCTAATTTTCTAACTAGGACTGTCCCTGATTATCTTACTGTACTTGGTCCAGTAGCTCGGAGTGCTTCCCCTTTCATAATTCTATGCTCTGTTGTCCCAGTGTGAGTTCACGGAATGTAGATTTCAAATCCACCATTTAGTATTGCTGCTTAGTGTCACTGAACACATCAGCCATTCCGCATGAACTGTTTTCATCATTAAATGCGCATTACAAACTATGCTGGGTGAGCCAAAGTCACTTTATATTAGATGTGTTATTCTGGTGATAGACTTCAGCAGGCGTATTGATTTGGTTTGAAGGCAGTCTCCAAACAGGCTGTCCCAAGGCTGATGTGAGAATTTCAAGCCTGGGGCAACTAGCCCAGCCACAGATTCTTTATCTCCTAATCCTCCCTAATCCACCTCTTTACTCTTTGAGAGCAGGACATGACGAGCGGGAATTCAGATGGCCTTTACTTACTGACCTGCAAACATTGCTGTAAAGAGTACTCTAGTTTTGTGATTGTTGATAAGTAATTGATAAACATCATCCACAACAAAATGGCATCTGTTTAGACACTTAAAGGGGTGTTCCAGGCATTTTTAATGTTTATTAAAAGTCAGCAGCTACAAAAAGTGTAGCTGCTGGCTTTTAATAAACATGCACTCACTTGCTCCTCGTTCCAGCGACACACTGGCCGGAGCTCCGTTCCTCTCCCCCCCCTCTCCGGCTGGCGTCTTCAGTGTTACTGTGGGCACCCGGCCGTGACAGCTTTCGGCTTCACGGCCGGGCACTCACTGCGCATGCGCGAACGGCGCTGCGCTATCTGATTGGGCAGGCGATCGCCTGGGACCTGCCACGTGTCCAGCTGTTGCAAAACTACAAGTCCCATCATGCCTCTGACTCTGGGTGTTATGCTTGTGGCTGTCAGAGTCTTGCTATGCCTCATGGGAATCGTAGTTCTGCAACAGCTGGAGGTCCGCTAATTTTATATCCCCGGCCTACAGGGAGGAGCTGCCAAAAGGCGATATGACGTATTGCCTTAGCGGCCCCTTGGTGGAAGGAGGAAGTGGGACAGGATGTCCCACTCCTCCTGAAGCCCCCACCCCCCCCCCAAAATGACATGCCAATGTGACATGTAAGGTGGCGAGGAATGGATTAAGCGAAAGTTCCACTTTTGGGTGGAAGTCCGCTTTAAAGGACTTTAATCAGTATCATAGGACAGCAAGGGAGCTATTGGGGAGCTAAGGAGAAATTTGTAGTTTTTTTAATGGTGTGCTGTACCTAGTTAAATATAAACTAGCAGTACTCAATCTTTTCAGTACAAGGGCCACATTGTATATTTTACACATTTTCGTAAAAAAAAACTGTATAAATTCTCTAAAGAATGATTAAAATGTAAATGAATTCACACTCTCTAAGAAATATTTTCACATCAGAAGTCTCTCCATCATGTCAGACCCCCCCCCCCTCAATATTCCATCAGAGTCTCCCTTTCTAATCGGAAGCCCCCCATCACATCAGAGCATTCACATCAGAGTCTCTCCTTTCATATCAGAACCCCATTCCCCCTTCACATTGGTCCCTCCATTCACATCGGTCTCTCCTTTCATATCAGAACCCCATTCCCCCTTCACATTGGTCCCTCCATTCACATCGGTCTCTCCTTTCATATCAGAACCCCATTCCCCCTTCACATTGGTCCCTCCATTCACATCGGTCTCTCCTTTCATATCAGAACCCCATTCCCCCTTCACATTGGTCCCTCCATTCACATCGGTCTCTCCTTTCATATCAGAACCCCATTCCCCCTTCACATTGGTCCCTCCATTCACATCAGAAGTCCCCCTATAGCATCACAGTGGTTTCTGCGGGCTCATAGTGGGTTCAATGTGGCCTCTGGGCCGTAGTTGGGAGTTCCCTTGATACTGTACAAACCTATGCCAACTAGCTTATCTTTTAAAAATTGTGCCTATTTTTTTGCATTTTGTATTCTAAGCATAAGTAAAGTGTTCACTATGGTCTGTTGTAAAAATATTAAACATGTGAGCTCACTTTGTATGGGTATACAATACACAAACAGATTACATATGCGTTGGTATATGGAGGCGGTTTGTAGGGAAGCGGCATACTGAAATTGGAACGGTTTCCTTGTGTGCCAGTTATGGTAGCCTATTTGCCAACGGTCTTTTTTCCACATTTATAAAGAATAGAGCCTCTGATGGACTAAAACAATTGTAAACCAGTCTTTAAAATTTTTAACTAAAGTGTCAGGCTGAACTGAATCACCTACAACAGAGAAGAGCCTACTGCAAGTAATTACACTCATTGCTCCTATCACACTACTGCTGCACTGTGCTAACCATGCAGCCCTCATTATTGGCTGCATGGTTCATACCATTGATGAACTCCCAACTGATGTCTACTGCCTGTGGCCAAGATAAGACGTGAAGCAACAAAGGCTATACATTATGTCATTTTTCTTCCTTCAACCACAGGATTGCCCCATCAACACGGACTGTGTTGATGGGGGAATCCCTCTCGCAGCGCTATTGTGTTCTGCTGGCAGAGAGCTTGGTTAGCCTTCCCCACAATACCCACTGCTGGCAGCTACAGTGACCGGGGAAAAAAAACTTGACAGGCTAGTTCTACTGAAGTTAATGGATTGATCGACTTCAGTACAACCATCCTGCCCATAGACAGATTGAAATTCGGCCAGTTCCTGCTGAACCAGCCGAGAGTCTGTTGACCGGCTTAACACCCAGCTAGATGTGTATTTTAATACAAGGCTGTAAGAATGGCTAAAATGGTTGGAGATTGATTAGCAAACAGTTTATTGGCAAATTTGACACATTCCCCTGGTGAATTAAACCAGTGAACCTGCTTTTACAAAGACAACAGAAAAAAAATAAACCACTAAAGACCATATTTATTACGGAAGTGGCATGTGTTGCATTTTGACCCTTGATATGGCTCAGTTCACACCAATGCGTTTTTTCATGCTTTTTGCAGAAACGCAGGACATTATTTTTAACATGTGTTCCTATGGAATGCATTTTTGGCTAGACTTCATTGGAGAAGCTGCAGAAAAGCATTTACCGTGTTTTTGCTGCGATTTGTTTTTTTTTTTAATCTGCCCAACATCAAATTTGCCCCCAAAAACACGCAAAATGCTATAAAATCACATTAAGAAAATGCAAAAAGCACTGCAGAAATGCTCAAACGCAAACTTCATAGGTGTGAATGGAGCCTAAGTGCCCCTCTATTTGTTCAAAGCAAACTATGGGCTCCATGAAGCTACCTATGGAGCAGATCGGGGGGGGGGGGGGACTTGGCTTGCTGTAATGTGTCCTGTATGTCAATGCTTCAATACCAGGTTTTGAGCTTGTTAGATTCAGTTGTTTGATTACACACCACAGTATTGCTACATTTTCTGACACTCTTCGTTGACGTTGTCAGATGTCAACACTCCTTTGACAGCATCTGAAAAGTAATTGCTGTAATCAGATATCAAAGTGTGTTTTCTTGCATTTTCCCTCTTAGGATTGCTGGTATGTTTCCCAAAAAAGGCTACATAATTGTTAATGAGACAAAGCTTGAGGTATTATTGTCATGCTTTTGTGAAGTCAGTGATTCCAGCGTGTCAGAATCATGTGCGTTGTGAAGATATACTCCAGTCAAACATGGGAATTATGCATTTAAAGTGACCCTTGGGAGGCAGCCTGCCTGACAAATTGCTCCAGCTTTCAGCCTAACATTCACTCTATACAGCTTGCTGCACTGGTGGGTTGATCACTGTAGCAACATTGCAGGTCAATATGTCCCTTATCACAAATATGGACACATTAAAAGGAGATTCCAAAGCATGACTGGTAGATTTTTTTTTATAAAACTCTATAGTAACGTAAGGTGGACACTGTTCATAAATTTTGTAAAAATATTACATAAATCTAACATATCAATTGTTCTCTGTTTTTATAGCCTATTGGTGCTTTGAATCCAAAGAGAGCAGTGTTTTATGCAGAGCGCTATGAGACGTGGGAGGATGACCAGACCCCACCCTACCATTACAATACACATTACTCCACCTCCACCTTCACACTATGTTGGCTTGTTCGAATCGTAAGTATATATATATTTTTTTTGTTCAAATACATGCTAATTTTGATGAATATGAGTGCATTATTTCTGGCTAGCTTCCCTGAGGAATCTAATGTAAGCTAATGTTCTGGACTTCCAGGAATGTTCTGAGAATGTAGTGTATCTACTGTCTCATCTAATGCCCTTTACACACGATCCAATTATTACAATTTAATGGCTGCACAAAAATCGGCTGTTGCTGCAACCCACTAATGGTGTAAAATACAAACGAAAATTCTTAGATAAGATTTCACAATTCAACCCATGTATGGCCTGCCTTATGCCCTGTACACATGATTGGTTCACCCGATGAAAACGGTCTGATGGAATTTTTCATCAGATATCCGATGAAGCTGACTTTCATCAGTCATGCCTACACACCGTCGGTAAAAAAAAAAACGATTGTGTCAGAACGCGGTGACGTAAAACACAATGACGTGCTGAGAAAAATGAAGTTCAATGCTTCCGAGAATGCGTTGACTTGATTCTGAGCATGCGTGGATTTTTAACCGATGGACGTGCCCACAGACGATCGTTTTTTTCTATAGGTTTTTTAAGCTTTAGATAATTTTAAAACAAGTTCCTATTTTTTTTAACCGATGGATAAAAAAACGATGGGGTCCACACACGATCGGTTCGTCTGATGAAAACGGTCCATCACACCGTTTTCATCAGACGAACCGATCGTGTGTACGCCGCATAACAGTGTTATATCCAGCACTCTAAATTTTACCAGTTATTAGGAAGATAACTTTCCCTTACTCTATCCAAAATGAAATTATAATTCTATGAAGGGGCAGACTGACAACTCATGGGGCCCCCGGGCAATAGGAGATTATAGGGGCCCCAGGCAATAGGAGATTATGGGGCCCCCAGGCAATAGGAGATTATTGGGCCATGCAGTATACATACACAGTATACACACGCACAGAATATACACACAGAATATGCACACAGAATATGCACACAGAATACACATACACACACTGAAAAGGTACTGGATAGGCAGGGCAGCTATAAACTTGAGATTTAAAAAAAAAAGATTTTTACATACTGTCCCTGGTTGTACTGAGCCTGGCAACCCTGATGGGGCCCCCTAGTGGCATGGGGCCCTCGGGAAGTGCCCAAGTGACCGAATAGTCAGTCCGCCCCTGATTCTATATATACCTTGCTGCTTTGAAGTGGTTTACCAGATTTATGGTTGAAGATATCAGCTATAACCCCGGTATCTTTTCCTTCATCCGGCAGCTGGCAAAATGGTCTGAGCAGCTCACGAGTCACTGGAATGCTTTCAGAAGCAATGGGAGGGGACCTCCCACCACTCGCTCCGGTGTCTTTCGGGCTAACTGTTTCCGCCAGCTCGCCCAAGAAATTATTTAACGGTGCGGCCGGCTAGTCCCATCTGGATCATCTTTGATCACCTCTATGGCTTTGGAGGACCGGAGCGACCTCATGGCACTTCCGGTCCAGGCTGGAAATAAACAGTTTTTTTTTATTAAAAGCAAAAGATCAAAAACTATATTTGTAAAAAGTACAAAAGTAAAGAAGACATTTGGGGTATTTTTGACCCCAGATCTCTCCATAACGACCTGCATTCCTTATTTCAATTACAATCAATGTTTACATTCCTTGTAATAGGAAAAAAATATATAAAAATAAATAGATAAAATGAAAGGGACAGTGTAAAAATAAAAAGTAAAAACATAAAATAAATAGAGTGCCCCCATCCCTCTGTGCTCACGTGCAGAAGCAAACACATATATAAGTCGTGCTTGCATATGTAAACGGTATTCACACCACACATGTGAAATATCGTGCAAACATTAGAGTGAGAGCAACAGTTCTAGCACTAGACCTCCTCTGTACTGGACATAAAATAGTGAAAATAAAAACGGCAGTAGCTTTGCAGGGAGTCTTTCAACGTTTTTTAACGTTTTTGCAATAGCATTTATTAGCGTTTTTTTAGCGCTTACCGTCTTTTGAGGTCAAAAACGCCACTTTGAGCGTGATTTTCGGCCGTTCAGAAAAAAAAAACAATAAACTCCACTGCTCATTAAAGCTGAAAAACTTCCTATGGACACATAGGCTAACATGGAGTGGAGTTTATGGGCTTTTAAAAAAAAATGCCCAAACTCCAAAAAAAGTGCAGTTTATCAGCTCCAGTGTGCATGGAGCCTAAACAAGTAACCTTTAAAAATGTTAAAGCACCACCTATGGAGATTTTTAATTACCGTATTTTGTCACCTTTCCATGAACGTTCGCAATTTTAAAGCGTGATATGTTAGGTATCTTTTACTCAAAGTAACATCTTTCACATTTTACAAAAATGGGGTGTACAGTATATTGTGTTTTTTTTATTATTAAAGTGTGTTATTTCCCAACAAAATTGCGCTTACAAAGCTGCTGCGCAAATACAGTGTGACATAAAAAATTGCAACAATGGCTATTTTATTCCCTAGTGTCTCTGCTAAAAAAAATGTATAATGTTTGGGGTTAAAAAGTAATTTTTGAGCAAAAAATACTGATTTAAACTTGTAAACCAAAAGTCCCAGAAAAAGCCTGGTCTTAAAATGGTTAAAGCGTTGTTTCGCCCCCCCCCCCCCCCAAAAAAAATAATTAAAACAAGCAGCTATACATTCTACAGGCTTTTAATAAATGGACACTTAACTGTCCTGGAGTCCAGCAAAGCTGGCACCCGCAGCTGATGTTTCCATCAGCTGTCGGGTGCTGCCGCCGCCATTGCAGGTAAGGGTACCCAGCAGTGTAGCCTTTAGGCTTCATGCCGAGAACCCTACTGCACATGCGCGAGGCCCGCTCCTCTCTCCAACTTGCCCAGCGAGGAGGAGGGAGCCCACCGCGCCAACGTCACTCCAGAAGTGAAAAAAGGTATCCTGTCCCCCCTCCCCCGAAAGGTGCCAATTATGGCACCAGATGGGGGGGGGGGGGGGAATGTGATCAGCAGAAGTTCCACTTTTGGGTGGAACTCCGCTTTGTATTAGACTAGCAAGATTTTTCTCACAAGGAACAGCACTATGGGAATGAAAAGTTCAGTAACCTATATAAAGCACTTTAGTTTTACTGTAGCAATATCAGTCAAGAAATACCTTCTAATTGGCTTTGCTTTTTGTAACCCTTGTAATACTTGACAGAGAACTGCATTGCCTATTGCAGCCAATCATAATTGTTGTTTCAATTTTATAATGCGGGTGAGAAAAATAAAAGGAGGACTCTGATTGCAGCACTCCTGCTTTGGACGTTTGTAATCAGGTGTCTTCATATATGTCCTAAATGTGACCTCATTTAATTTAGTGTTTTTGTTTAGCTCCCCTGTCCCCTCCAGCTTGCTAAGTCATGTCAGTCAAGAATGTAACAGAATGCACCATGCAGTTTTAGCTCAACAGTGATCACCTCGCTGCCTCTAATTGTGAATACATTTAAGCTGTCAGGTGTCTGCTCACTTCTCACAGAATCTTAAAAGGCTATCGGTGAAATCAAATACCAGAGTGACTTGAAAATGTAAAATATTCTGAGTAATACTTGCTTGATTGACACATCTATGTAAGAAAATATTCATTTGCAGCCACTGCGGTTAATGGAGAAAAGAACATGATTCAGAAATTAGGAACACACATTTTACAAATTTGTAGTGTTAAAAATTCTAGATATGTGTATGTACAATGGCATGAAAGCAACACTTAATCATTTTAATACATGCTAGTTTTAAAGCGGAGTTCCACCCCAAAATTCCGCTTTTCGGAACCCCCCATCCCTCCGGTATTTGCACCCACTTCCGGGCATAGACATAGACTCACGCCACTTACCACCCCCCCCCCCCGGCTGTCTTCTGGGAAACACACTGTTCCCAGGAGCGAGTGGGGACCAGTTACGATGCGCCGCGCAAATCGTGCATGCGCAGTAGGGAACCGGGCAGTGAAGCCACAACGCTTCACTTCCTGATTCCCTCACCGAGGATGGCAACGGCAGCATCCGGGGGGTGATTGATTGCTCGGCCTCGGCTGCCGACATTGCAGGTGCGCTGGACACGTAAGTGTCCATTTTTTTAAAAGTCAGCAGCTGCACTATTAGTAGCTGCTGGCTTTTTAAAAAAAACAAATTTGGGTGCACCTCCGCTTTAAATAATTTTACTTTAACGTTAAACTTGTCAAAGCTTCATACAATTTTTTGTGAACATTTAGGCCTGCATAAGCACACTGGACGTTAAAATAATGTTATAAAAACGGTAGCTTTGCAGTGATTTTTTTGAACTTTTTTCAACGTTTTTGCAATAGTGTTTTTTTAGCGTTTATTTGTGTGTATTTTGGAAGATAATTATTATTATTTTTTTTTTTCAATAGATCAAAACTGTTACTACAAAACGCTGGGTGAGCAACGTTTTTGAGCGTTTACAGCTGAAAAACGTCTCTCTCCTTTTTTTTTTTTTTTTTTTTTTTTACTGCTCAAAAACGCCACTACCCGAAACTGCTGCAGATAACAGCCTATGTGTGCATGGA
The DNA here is from genome assembly GCF_905171775.1 of Rana temporaria. NCBI lineage: Eukaryota > Metazoa > Chordata > Amphibia > Anura > Ranidae > Rana > Rana temporaria. Next base: position 76,172,145 of record NC_053490.1, on the reverse strand, counting down.
CACATAGGATAACATGATGGAGAGTTTAATGACTGTAGAAAAAAATGTCTACAGCCAAAAACAGCTGCCTTCAATAACGTCAAAAAACGTGCAGTGTGCATGAGGCCTTATCATTATTGATTGATGAGCTTTCATAAAGTAGGTATCTTTGCCTACATGTTCCTCACTCTGAGCCTGCAGGAACATCATAAGATTATGGAGAGCTAAGATTTTTTTATTCCGTAATCAGACCTCAGCTATTTTTTTTCTGAGAAGTGGCCTCGTATAGGTAAGGCTGGTGCAAGAATTTTTGACATCATAGGCCAGTGATGGCGAACCTTGGCACCCCAGATGTTTTGGAACTACATTTCCCACGATGCTGAGCTACACTGCAGAGTGCATGAGCATTATGGGAAATGCAGTTCCAAAACATCTGGGGTGCCAAGGTTCACCATTACTGACCTAGGCTAAACCTTATTTTGCCCCCCTGGCTCCGCCCCCTTGAGTTCAGATTTCTGATTATGCAGTGCAATCTCCTGTCATCACTTACACATCCAGATCTGACAGCCATTACTACACAGATGTAACAGGTACACTTATCTTCGATTCACACTATAAATTACATTGCATCCAGTGTAGTGTAATTTAAGCCCATTAATTTTGACTGGGTTCAAGTTGTACCACATTGCACAAAAGTTGTGCAGCACCTATTGTGGAACCGCACTGCAACCAGATAGCATGGTCCATTTGTATCATGTGATCCAGTGCAGGCAAATGCACTGCCTCTGCGACCTGCATTTGGGGTCTTATTACCATTGCACTGATACCCACTGCAGATTGCAAGAGCAATGCAATTTAAATGCGTTGCGGGAAATGCACATGGATGGTGGGTTTCCTGCTACTCGTTCTAGTGTGAACTGGGGCTAAGAGTCTGTTGTGTGAGGGCCAGTTCTGTCTACACCGGCAATCACCAGGTAGGATAGACGGGACATATCCAACATTTCCCGATCCTGAATGTCCCCCTCTCTGTATGTGCAGATCACCGGCCAACACTGGTGTCATGCTTCCCGGCTCAGACTTTGTACACATGGTTTGCCTTCTGGTTACGTGTTTGTCAGCTACCTTCTTCTGACTGGGCTGTAGCTCCAGACGGGACATGCTGCTTGTTCTCCAGGCTCCACTACACGTGCCGGCGGCCTCACCGGGAGGAGAAGGGAGCTGAGGGGAAACCGCAGAGATCTCAGTTTGCCCTGGGGAAGGAGAAGGGAGAAGGGGTTTGTTGTTCATAATAGAGGAATAGAGTGGTATATGAGCAGGGCCGATCCACCCTATAGGCTCACTATGCAAGTCTCTTAGGACACCGCAAAGCTGCAGAGGGCGCCCAACCAAAATTACTGGAGACCCCGTCTGGTGATAAGTAATTTTCGGCCCCTCACCCCGGTTCTCAACTCGCTGGCTGCATGGGAGAAGAGGTAAGAAGTCAGCACCCCCCCCCCCCCTGCTTTCTCACTTTAATGTAAGATGTCATCATTTCCGAAAGCAGAACACCCCCTCCCCCCGCTTCTCAACTTTAATCTTTAAAGTGACATGTCACTGTTGGCAGCGCACCCCCCCCCCCCCCGGCTTCTCAACTTTAATGTGACATGTCATTTTGCGAAGCCATACAGGATTTCAAAGCATTTCTGGGACCCTATAATGGACCCTAATTCTTTGTGGCTGATGTGACACCCCTGGCCTATCATCTAGGTGTACTGCACTGCTGGTGCTCGCCACTTCACCGGGATGTACAGCGCTGCTGATAGTTGCCTGATCGCCTGATTCTTTTTGTTGGGACCTCTTCCTCCTCTGAATCTGTTACTGAACTGCTGCTCTCCACGGGTTCATATTCAGAATCTTAGTCTGACAGTGAAAGTACCCCGCTACTCTCATCAGTCATGCTATGAATCTGGAATGCCTTTTCGCTGGTGTACAATTGTTTGGCATTTCGATGTTGATGCTGTACTCCTGACACTATGACCAGTGTTGATGCTGCACTGCTGACACTGCAATAGATGTTGGTGCTGCACTGCTGACACTGTAATAGATGTTGGTGCTGCACTGCTGACACTATGACAGATGTTGGTGCTGCACTGCTGACACTGTAATAGATGTTGGTGCTGCACTGCTGACACTGTAATAGATGTTGGTGCTGCACTGCTGACACTATGACAGATGTTGGTGCTGACACTATGACAAATGTTGATTCTGCACTACTGACACTGTAATAGATGTTGATGCTGCACTGCTGACACTATGACAGATGCTGATGCTGTCCTGCTGACACTATAATAGATGTTGGTGCTGCACTGCTGACTCTATGACCGATGGTGATGCACTGGTGCTCTGTGGGTGGCTGCACAGACCGCTTCCAACTCACAGTTCCCCCGACAGACTGCTGTTTACATTTTGCATGCACTTTGAAGGTTCGGCTTACAGTGTCGGGCATTCAAACCTCATACGGTAAACAGCTGCTCCCGCGCACATGTGACGTCAAGGTGCCCCTGGCCTTTCATGTAGCTGGAGGCCACGAACCCAGGTAAGAGGTGGAAGATGTAAGCCCTCTCAGCAGGGCCAGCGTGGCTTCTAATGCCACGTACACACGATCGGAAATTCCGCCAAGAAAAGTCTGATGTGAGCCTTTGGTCGGAAACTCTGACCGTGTGTAGGCTCCAACGGAATTTTTCTCTAGTAAATTCCGCCCAAAAAAATTCGAGAGCTGGTTCTCAAATTTTCCTATGGGAAAAGTTCTTGTCGGAAATTCCGATCGTCTGTTTGCAATTCCGACGGAGAAAAATCCTACGCATTCTCATGCTCAGAAGCATTAAACTTAATTTTTCTCGGCTCGTCGTCGTGTTGTACATCACCACATTCTTGATAGTCGGAATTTGGTGTGACCGTGTGTTTGCAAGACAAGCTTGATCCAAAATTCCCTCGGAAAAAAATCCACGGTTTTCTTGTCGGAATTTCCGATCGTGTGTATGTGGCATATTGTGCTAGTATGCAGTGTATACTAGCACATTATGACATTGCCTTGTAGGGACTTTTTAAACAAACTGTGGTTTACTACCGCTTTAAAAAGTGTGCCTCAGATATCCTAAAAAAAAGCATCAATAATTTCTGGTGGGCTTTTAAAGTCTGGATAAAACTTTTTCTGGAGACATGGAAGCCTCTCTGTCAATCATAGCCCAATACTATGTTTCTGTGGATTGGGATTGCCTATCCGTTTCAAAGCACATAAATGTACACACTCTGTCAGACTGTACCTCTCTGTTACTTGACAAGGTGAGCAGGTACATGGACTGCTAGCTTTCCCACGTTCTCTTGTAACTTTATCCAAATGTTCCCAAAGAAAAATACCATCCAGTTCCATAATAAAAGTTTATTTGTATGGGATACAGGCTATTAGGGCCCCTGGGGCAAACTAGGTGACCCCAAGCTCATTATGAATTCGGCACGCAAGCCAAAAACAGCATTGTACCAAAGCCACATCACTCCTCGATCTGCTAGTATATTTAAAGAAGCTTGGGTTTATCTGGCCATTACTGATGGTGAACATAAAATATGCATGTTTATATTAGTGTTATTAGTAAAATTTTGGAATTCAGAGTAAATGTTGCAGCTGTTATGTTTGCGAGCCATAAAAGTTATACAGTGTGCAGAAATAACAAGGTCGTGAAGTTTAAAGGGCCACTAAACCTAGAGTACCAGTTTGCTTATATAAAGGAACTCTTGAGAAAGCTCACAGAGAGCTGCCTACATTCAAGAGGCATTTTCAACACTGATCTATATTGTAAACGTATTATTGTGACGAGCAATATTTTGTTGCAGGATAGTCCTTGTGATAAAGTATGGGCTGTACTTGTCTGCACATTAAATATTAAAGATGAACTTAAAGTGATCAGCTTTTTTTTACAACTAAATTATACAGTATTGCATCTGTGAACTGCTTTTTATTAGGATTTTTTTTTTTCATTCTGTTCAGCCATCCTTGTGATTCAGGCATCACTGGTAGGCAACATTAGCAGTTCATTGACCTCACATTTCTCAGCTGAAGTTAAGCACTACAGCTTGGTTACTAATCCACTCCTAGCCAGGTGATTGAACAGCGAAGCGGGTTCATTACACTGTATTACAACTCTGGTTTACTTTCTGTTCTTGTCAACCGGCCTGTTAGGCAGGACTGTGCAGTCTAAATAGAGTGTGGTTGAGACATGGAGTAACTGTCATCCTATTTAAAGGTACAACAACTTATAAAGGCCAAAAGCTGTGTTCTTTTCATCTCTTTTTATTGCCTGGTGGGTCAATGAAATTAACCAAGTATAAGTAGGTGAGAATTAAGAACCTCCATTTACTAGATATTAACCACCTCAGCCCCAGAAGATTTTACCCCCTTCCTGACCAGAGCACTTTTTACAATTTGCCACTGTGTCACTTTAACTGACAATTGTACAGTCATGCAATGCTGTAAACAAACACAATTTGCATCCTTTTTCCCCACAAATAGAGCTTAGTTTTGGTGGTATTTTTACCTTTTTGCTATAATATCTCCCCCAAAAACAAAACAAAAAAAACTAATTTCTTCATCAGTTTAGGCCAATATATATTCTTCTACATATTTTTGGTAAAAAAAATGCAATAAGCGTATATTGATTGTTTTGCGCAAAAGTTATAGTGGCTACAAACTATGGGAAAGATTTTTTTATTTTATTACTAGTAACAGCGGCGATCTGTGATTTTTTTTTTGCGGTACTACGACATTCCGACGGACATATCGGACACTTTTGACACATTTTTGGGACCATTGACATTTATACAGCGATCAGTGCTACAAAATTGCACTGGTTACTGTGTAAATGTCACTAGTAGTGTAGGGGGTTAACACTAGGGGGCGATCAAGGGGTTAAATGTGTGTTCCCTCAGTGTGTTCTTAACTGTATTGGGATAGGACTGAGTAGGAGAGGTGACACATCGCTGTTCCTACTTACTAGGAACAAACGACATGTCTCCTCTACTCTGACAGTGCAGGGATTTGTGTGTTTACACACACAAATCCCTGCACTGGCGTTTGTGCACGCTATTGACTGTGGCCAGTGGCACACGTGCCCTCTGGTGGCTAAAAAAGGGAAGGATTTCGCCCAGGAGAACTATTGTGCCGCAGTATATATGCCTGAGCTGGTTAAAGGGCTCCTGCTGCTATCAATCTGTCCATTGAGGAGAGAAATAGCAGCTTGTGCACATCACTGGATCGGTTTGGGCTCAGGTAAGAAAAAGGGGGGGGTCTGAGGGGTGGGAGCTGCAGCACAGAAGGTTTTCCACCTTAATGCATAGAATGCATTAAGGTAAAAACCTTGAGGCTTTATAACCACTTTTAAAGATAGCAATGGCAGCCACTGTGTTTATTTCTGCACAGGTTCTGCACAGATTCATAGGCTTTGAAGCTTTGCCTTTTACCTCAGCCATTGGTGCAGGTATTATAAACCGGTGTTCCCTGCAACAATTTGGCTCCTTCAGAGGTTAAGAGTTCATTGAGCAATGAGCAATTTATTCCTCTCTTGCCGCGTACACACGATTGGAATTTCCAACAAGAAAACCGTGGATTTTTTCCGACGGAATGTTGGTTCAAACTTGTGTTGCATACACATAGTCACACAAATGTCGGAAATTCCGAACGTCAAGAACGCGGTCACATACAACACTATGACGAGCCGAGAAAAATAAAGTTCAATGATTCCGAGCATGCCTAGGATTTTTGTGCGTCGGAATTGCATACAGATGATCGGAATTTCCGACAACAACTTTTCCTGTCGGAAAATTTGAGAACCAGCTCTCAAATTTTTGCTGTCGGAAATTCCAACAGAAAATGTCCGATGGTGCCTACACACGGTCGGAATTTCCGACCAAAAGCTCACATCAAACTTTTCTGGTCGGAAATTGTGAGTATGCGGCATCAGATAAGTAACCACCACCACCAATGATCTTTTTTAGCTATCTGTAATTCCATCTACTGATCCTAAACATAAGGAACACTCTTCTAATTGACCATCACACTTATATAGCGTAAGCTGTAGATATAGTAATTATTAGCAGTAGTTCTTCGAGACTAAAAAATTATTTCAAGGATTCCTCCAGGTTAGAAAGGTTGAGAAAGGCAACATTGTTGTATGTGATAATTTTGGTCCATTGGACTTGTGTAGATACTGTGGTTATTTCATAATCTCAGCCCATATGTGAATATAAGAAAGCTATTATTTTTATACTGTAATTCTGTAGCACAATATCTGATATTCAAGAATTGTAGAGGCTACTTCGCCTCTTCATAGTGTAATGCTTGAGTATGCAATTTTAGTGTAAGTTATTACTTGACTGTTGCCCACTGTGCATGTTTAAGTAAATATAATTTATTATTTAAAAGCCATGTAAGCAGATCATATAGGCAGCATGCTGGTATAATCTACCACCAACTGTGGGCAAAGGCAAGCTGTGGAGCCATACAACTGCTTTAACATAATTGGCGTGCTTGCAACTCTGATTGCTGACTTAGAGTGAAAATCTACTGCTTTTATTAAAGTTTTTTTTTTTTTATGCTGTAGGCAGTGTTTTCCATATTAACTCTAAGTGATTATAATGGAATATATGGCATTGCAGAATATAAACTTCTATTCTGTATTGCCACAATTTCAGTGATAGATGATGTTCTTTGTAAATCTAACATTGCAGTTTTGATACAAGTAGAGGAGATGGTGATATGCAAAAGAAGAAAGATATGAACAGCCGCACTCCAATGGAGTGCGGCTGTCCATATCTCTCTCCTTTTGCATATCCCGTGCATTGCCGGCACCCATTGGTTTCTGAGTGGACATTGATTGTTGTAGTGTGCTCACCTGGAGCGGCAGCCTTCCTACCTAGAGGAGATGGTGAAATGTGTGTTTTTAATATTTTGATACAAATTGGTAAAGATATAAGGTTTTTATTTTAGGGAAAACCAGTCGCCTATGCAAGCAATGGAACATTCTGATTTCTATAGAAGCTTTCATATCAAATAGTTATTGTGTTTGAATTCCCCTTTCTGATTTGTTTTTGGTTCTGGATAGAATGAGAAAGGAAAAGAAACCCTTTTTTGTTTTTGTTGCTATAAAAAAAGTTTTATTTGATTTTGGTTAGAAGAAACATTCAGATTCTTGTGTAAGCTCAGCTGCAACTCATTCTCCTTTAAAAGGTTGTGCTGCCAGTAATCAGAAAGTACTAAGAGGTTTTTAACAAAAAAGAAAAAAAAAACTTCTAAATATACGAAAAAATATATATAAATGCAATAGGTTTTTATTCAATAAAGAAAGCAAAATCCAAATATCCAAAAATATATACCGTATATACTCGAGTATAAGCCGAGTTTTTCAGTTTTTTGGGGCTAAAAATTACCCCCTCGGCTTATACTCGAGTCAGCGTACCGGAGTCCATTGCCGCCTGACCTCACCGTGCCCATTGCAGAATCTGATCTGTGTACCCGAGTCCGTGCAGTGTTAAAAACTCGCGCTCCTCCTTGTGCTGTTCCGTGATTGACGGAACACTCGGTTTCCCAGCAAACACTGTGTTCAGTGTTTTGCCTATCACAGACACCCTCTCGTCCGTGATAGACGAGAGGGCGTCCGTGATAGGCGGAACACTGAAGACAGTGTTTGCTGGGAAGCCGAGTGTTCCACTTATCACGGAACAGCACAAGGAATTGCGCAAGTTTTTAACACTGCACGGACTCGGTACACAGATCGGATTCTGCAATGGGCACGGTGAGGTCAGGCTGCAAATTCCCATGGGTGCTATGTTAACGGGACCTCCCGGGGGAACCAACTGGATCCTGCCATACTACGAGTACACCCAGGGAGACTCACATCCCCACAGTGATGGAACATTTCTTAACATTACAAACAGTAGAGAGAATGTAGGTGAGAGGATGGTCAAGTTGAAGAGCTGCAATAGGCATGGTGAGGTCAGGCTGCAAATGGGCACAGTGAGGTCAGGCTGCAAATGGGCGCAGTGAGGCTAGGCTGCAAATGGGCATTGTTGACCCTCTTTTCCGCTTACAGTAGCTGCTGCATTCTCACCCTAGGCTTATACTCGAGTCAATACGTTTTCCCACTTTTTTGTGGTAAAATTAGGTGCCTCGGCTTATACTCGGGTCGGCTTAGGCCCCGTACACACTGGTCCGACGTGGTTCACCGCTGAAGTGGCCTGATGTGCGTACACACCATCGTTCCAAAAACCGATCGGGTCAGAACGCGGTGACGTCAAACACCAACGTGCTGAAAAAACTAAGTTCAATGCTTCCAAGCATGCGTCGACTTGATTCTGAGCATGCGCGGGTTTTGAACCGATGCTTTCTGTACTAACCATCGGTTTGGACCGATCAGGCAGCGGTCCATCGGTTCAGTTTTGAAGCATGTTTTAAAATTTTGGACTGAAGGAAAACAGACCGATGGGCTATACACACGGTCGGTTTGGACCGATGAAACTGAACCTCGGTCCATTCTCATCGGTTTTGTGCGACCGTGTGTACCGGGCCTAATACTCAAGTATATACGATAAATGCAAAGAGGTTTTTATTAATGAAATCAAAATATACGAAAACATTTATAAAATATAAAAATGCATATATTGTAAATTTTTATGATTTTATCATTCAGATGATTTTGAAATTTTAATAAATATGAAATCCCATTCTGTGCAGCACCAAAAAGGTTTGGCGGCTCAAAGCATTTGATAACCTTTATTTTTTTTACTACAGATAGATGATCAGTGTGTTACCCAAAAGAGAAACATGTAATGTGTGAATTCTCTTTAAATACTTAGGCTGTGTTTAGTAAACTATGCAAGGTAACCTGTGTCTTTTATTTTAAAAATCCAATAAATTAAATTTGCAAAAGAAAAAAAAATCAATAACACAAGTCAAGAAAATACACAGAAATTTCCATTGGATTATTCACGCAATCATTTCTTTTTTTTTTTTGTAGGAACCTTTCACTACATTTTTTCTTAATGCCAACGAAGCCAAGTTTGACCACCCGGATCGAACATTCTCTGCTGTGGCAAGATCGTGGAGAAACTGCCAAAGAGACACATCTGATGTAAAGGTAAAGGATTTTGTATAGATATATCTGCACATTGCCCTACAATCTGTTCTAATGGCACCAAGTAAGATGGGTCCAGTTACCAGAACACTAGGTTGACCTACTTCAGTAACAGAAAAAACATTCAATTAAAGTACAGACTATTGTTTTTGTCTTTTACCAAGAAAACAAGCTATTGGTTTACTTAAATATGTGTAAATTATTGGGGAATTTACTTAAATATGTTTAACCGCTTCCATACCAGGCACTTACGCACCTTCCTGCCCAAGCCAATTTTCAGCTTTCAGCACTGTAGTAAATTGAATGACAATTGCGCGGTCATGCTACACTGTACCCAAACAATTTTTTTTACCATTTTGTTCCCACAAATAGAGCTTTCTTTTGGTGGTATTTGATCACCTCTGCAATTTTTATTTTTTGCACAACAACTAAAAAAAGACCATTTAAAAAAAAAAAAGACCATTTAAAAAAAAAAAGACCATTTAAAAAAAAAAAGACAATTAAAATAAATTCTGTTAATTTTTTTGTAAATAAGTAAATTTTCTTCTTCAAATACGGGCACTGATATGGCTGCACTGATGGGCACCGATCTGGTGGCACCAATGAGGTGGCACTGATGATGGTCACTAATGGGCGGCACTAATGGGCACTGATAGGCAGCACTGGTATGCGGCACTGATGGACACTCATAGGCGGCACTGATGGGCACTCATAGGCGGCACTGATGGGCACTCATAGGCGGCACTGATGGGCACTCATAGGCGGCACTGATGGGCACTCATAGGCGGCACTGATGGGCACTCATAGGCGGCACTGATGGGTACTTATGGTTGGCACTGATAGGTGGGCACTGATGGTCACTGAGAGGTGGCACTGATGGACACTGAGGGGTGGCACTGATGGTGGCATTGCTGGGCATCACTTTTTTAAATGTTTCCTATGTTGTGCCCATGTTGCCAGTCAGGGCCTATTTGTGGGCACTGATTGGCATATATTACAAATATTTTTTTAACGTGTGGATGGCCATGTGGTACATACCTGGCCATCCATGTTGCCCCCTTCCCTGGTGGTCCTGGTGGCTTCCCTGGTGGTCCTGGTGGCTTCCCTGGTGGTCCAGTGTGGGCATCCGCGGGGGGCTACGCTGATCAACAATCAGCGTATACCCCCCTGTCAGAAGAGGCCCTGTCAGACGCGAGTGAGGAAGAGCTGATCAACAGCTCTTCCTGTTTACATCGTGATCAGCCGTGATCGGACACGGCTGATCACGTCGGAGGCTCTTTACCGAAACCGGAGATGCAGGGTGTCAGGCTGACACCCCGCACCACCGATTGCCGTGCTGCGCGCCCCCACGTTATCCTGCTAGACGTCCAGTCAGGATTACAGATTCACTTCACTTCACTTCAATTGTCTATTGCCTGGGCGGGAAGTGGTTAAATTACTTGGGAATATTGTTCCAGATCTTCAGCCCACTCCTGGTCTGGAAGGTCGAAGGCTTTAATAGTCAAACCCTCCTTTGACAAAAAGATGTACCTTATATACTTTTTTGATCACTTGTCATGTCAATGTTGGCCTAGAGATTTTGTTTTATTGAATTTAACATTCAATTATGTTACATTTAGAAAAAGTTGCATAGAACTGTGCTTCACAATGATATAGTCACGGAGGGTGAGACATTGGTGAAAGTGACTTGTTTGGAGTCCTTTTTCTCTTAATGCACTATAAATGTGCTGGAATGGCATTAGTTAAAGCCCTGTTGTAGTCGGCTACTAAAAGACAAGTAAAACCATATTGTACAGACCTCTACTTGGGTCCCATATTCCCAAAACCATAAAAGCCTCTCACACTTTTCAAAATCTGCATTGCTATACCACTGCTTGGTTGCCATCCGAGACCAGGTAATGGATCAGGCCTATGGGAGGGTCATAAAAATATCCTCTACAAAAAAACAATCATAGGAGAAAAGAATTAAAGGGTCATGTCAGTGGCTGGGCACATTGTTGCTTCAAGCAGTTTAAAAGAAAGTGGCCCCAGAAGATCCTCAGCACAAGTTTACTTTCTAATGCAGACAGTTGCTGTGCAATTTTAACAAAGTGGCTTGGATTATCTTTAAAAGCCTTTGTAAACTTTGTCAAAGTATTATTTCTGAAACAGCTTTTTTTATTGTTTATAAGGGATGTAAAATGGGGATATATCAGATTGCATTGGAATCAATTGGGAAGTAAAAATGAAGTCTCAGAGTAAAAATAAATAAAAAATAAAATAAGAATAATGCTAGAGGTTTTTGGCCAAAGAGATATTTAAAGTCTCTTTTGCCATATAAATAATTGCCCCACACTCCTGCCAATTTTGCTCATAGAGAATAGAATCAGATGCAAGGAACAACGTAATTTACAAAAATGACATCATACGTGCATTGGTTGAAGAGGACCACTGTGGAAACTGAAAGGAGCAGCAGGGGAGATGTTGGATGAAACGGGTATTGGTGTCGCCACTGGAGAAAGGCACACTAGGAAGTAAATGTGCCATAATGTGCAAGTAGGCAGTTCACATCCCAAGGATGATAAAACCCACGTGACTGGGTGAAACATGTAAGTGATTAAACCACGACAGTGACGCTTTTGACGTCACGGATGACGCACTTCATCATGTCAGCGCAATCGCAATACATTACCATAACAGTGGGAGTGATTTCTCTGCAGGGAGTCTAGACGGCTCAACAGCGCTACAGCAATAGTAGGCGGATCCAGATTGTGATGCCTCTCGGATCTCTACACGGGAATCAAACACCCTGAGTACCCGCATTGGGCAGTATGAGATCTTCCACTAGGTGGATCTTCACGGGGTCACCCGGGATGTGTTTTTTTTCTGCCATCGGAGACCCATATCTAATGGTCGGGTGAGCTGACCTTTGGTCCTTTGACTGTTCTAATCACTGTAAAATAAACAAGTCCTGCCCTGCAGATACATTCTACCCACTATTCAATTTTCTCTGACCTACTACTGAGTTACCCCCCCCCCCCCACCTACATATGGCTTAGCCAGAGGCTGCAGGTCTGAAACAAATGACTGTTGGGGTTACATATGCCACCTTCCACAGCGCTTACCATTAGATGGCCATCAAGATGATATTTGTTTATCCGGAAGCACTGGCTTCACAGGGCTTACTACTCAGTACTCAGGTCTTTAACAGTTACACTTTATACCCCCCAGGCTGGGGCTTGGTGGTCAATGGTGGCTGGAAATGCACATGTCCTGAATGGTGCTCTTCACTGGGACGTTTGTGCCAATTTTACTGCCACTTTTTGTACCATATATTGATATTTAATCCTTGTGTACATGGTGTGTGCTTGCTGTATGATGTGACACAGCTGCATTACAAAGACAACGTTGTCTGATTTGAACATTTAGTCTATGTGTTGTTGTTGGTGGGTACCCAGTTTTTGTAATAAATTTGTGCAATAAACAATTTTCCTTAGCTAAGCTGCTTGGTCCCCTTATGACTTCTTTCTAAGGGTGGGTCTCTTTCCCCCTTATCCCTCTTTTTTCACAAGATACCAAACATGTCAAACCTTAAAATCACCCAGGAAATTGCAAAAAAACTGTGGATGCAGCTATGAGCTTCTTTTAGCCATTTGAATCCCAAGCCGTTTATTTAAGTCTAGTCTATTAATGGAAAGTGATTTAAGAAAATAATTTCTTTCTAGGTGCACTTCAAGTAAGAATTACAGTGGCAAATATCATTAAAGGGGGTTGTAAAGGTTTGTTTTTTATTTTCTAAATAGGTTCCTTTAAGCTAGTGCATTGTTGGTTCACTTACCTTTTCCTTCCATTTCCCTTCTAAATGTTTTTTTTCTTTGTCTGAATTTCTCACTTCCTGTTTCTCCTCAGTAAGCTTGCCCCCGTCATCTGGCTGGGGGTTAGTCAGCCAGAACAGCTTACTGAGGAGGAACAGGAAGTGAGAAATTCAGACAAAGAAAACAAGGAAAAAAAACATTTAGAAGGGAAATTGAAGGAAAAGGTACAGTTGTATTCAAAATTATTCAACCCCCACTGAAATTGATTGTTTTGCCCAGTTTGACATTGATTTTGATCATCCTGTCATCCTGCTTACAATTAAATCAAAGAGGCACGTGTAGGTCAGACAAATATAACATAACATTTATAATGAAATAACCACAAATGTCTTTTCTGTGCTCACATCATTATCAGTTTTATTCAACCCCCAAGTGACATTCAATCTTAGTACTTAGTACAACATCCTTTTACAGTTATAACAGCTTTTAAACTTGAAGCATAGCTTGACACAAGTGTCTTGCAGCGATCTACGGGTATCTTCGCCCATTCGTCATGGGCAAAAGCCTCCAGTTCAGTCACATTCTTAGGCTTGCACACTGCAACTGCTTTCTTTAAGTCCCACCAGAGGTTCTCAATCGGATTTAAGTCTGGTGACTGCGATGGCCACTCCAAAATGTTCCAGCCTTTAATCTGCAACCATGCTCTAGTGGACTTGGAGGTATGCTTGGGATCATTGTCCTGTTGAAAGGTCCAACGTCTCCCAAGCCTCAGGTTTGTGACGGACTGCATCACATTGTTATCCACTATCTCCTGGTACTGAAGAGAATTCATGGTACCTTGCACACGCTGAAGCTTCCCTGTACCTGCAGAAGCAAAACAGCCCCAAAGCATGATTGACCCCCCGCCATGCTTCACAGTAGGCAAGGTGTTCTTTTCATCATAGGCCTTGTTCTTCCTCCTCCAAACATAGCGTTGATCCATGGGCCCAAACACTTCTAATTTTGTTTCATCAGTCCACAGAACACAATCCCAAAACTTCTGTGGTTTGTCCACATGATTTTTGCATACTGCAGTCGACTCTTCTTATTCTTTGGAGACAGCAAGGGGGTGCGCCTGGGAGTTCTGGCATGGAGGCCTTCATTACGCAGTGTGCGCCGTATTGTCTGAGCAGAAACTTCAGTACCCACATCTGACAAATCTTTTCTCAGTTCCTCAGCAGTCACAAGGGGACTTTTCTCCACTCTACGCTTCAGGTAGCGCACAGCAGTCGAAGTCAGCATCTTCTTTCTGCCACGACCAGGTAGCGTTTCAACAGTGCCCTTTGGCTTGAATTTGCGAATGATGCTTCCTATGGTGTCTCTTGGTATGTTTAACATCTTTGCAATCTTCTTATAGCCATTGCCCTTCCTGTGAAGAGTAATCACCTCTTCTCTTGTCTTCCTGGACCATTCTCTTGACTTCACCATGTTTGTAACCACACCAGTAAATGTCTAGAAGGAGCTGAGTATCACAGTCATTTTAAAGCTGCCTGATTGGTGCTTATTAGGCTTTATTGCTGCTCCCTGACATCCACAGGTGTTTTCAATACCTGATTGAAAACACTTCAATGAACCTCTGTTCTTCAGAGTAGTAGTCTTTAAGGGGTTGAATAATTGTGTAAATGAAGAATTCACAAAATAAACATTTACTACTGCATTACAAAACCAATTGATGTCATTTTAGTTGCATATGGTTCTTTAAGAAGTCCTTGTAGGATTTCATTCTGAATACAATTACAAATGTACACTAAATTCCCTAAAACCCTTTACAGCATTGGGGGGTTGAATCATTTTGAACACAACTGTAAGTATGACAGAGTCTTATACTTCTGCTTCATGTTTTCTACAGACTTTCTAAAATGTGCAAATAAAGTAAAGCATAAAATACCCCCCCAGCATCTTGTCTATGGCTCTGACCAGCAAAAACCTTATGATACATGAGGCTCCATGCACACTGAAGCTGATAAACTGCAGTTTATTGGCGTTTTGGCTTTTTTTTTTTTTTAAAGCCCATAAACTGAACTTTATGTTAGCTTTGGAGTTTATCGGCTTTTTTCTGAACGCCCGAAATTTGCGTTCAAAGTGCCGTTTTTTGGCGGGGAAAAATGCTGAAAAATGCAAAAAAAAACGCTTAAAAGCGTACACATGGTCGTTTTTTGTGATGAAAAAAAAACGTCATTTTTTCTCATGAAAAAAAACACGACATTTTTCAAACTTCATTTTAAAAAACGACGTTGCCTACACACCATAGTTTTTTCAAAATGCTCTAGCAAAGCGCGGTTACGTTCAGCACGTACGGCGGCACTCTGTTCCATTCAAGCTCGCGTCATAACTTGCTTCTGAGCATGCGCGGATTTAAAAACTTTGTTTTAAACGTTGTTTTAGCCCACACACGGTAAATTTTTATGACACAAAAAAAGCTGATTAAAGCTATTGCAAAAACGTTAAAAAAACATTGAACGGCTCCCTGCAAAGCTACTGGTATTTTTTTATACCCTTTATCAGCTTCAGTGTGCATGGAGCCTAATGCCGCGTACACACGGTCGTTTTTTGTGATGAAAAAAAACGTCATTTTTTCTCATGAAAAAAAACGACGTTTTTCAAACTTCATTTTAAAAAACGACGTTGCCTACACACCATAGTTTTTTCAAAATGCTCTAGCAAAGCGTGGTTACGTTCAGCACGTACGGCAGCACTCTGTTCCATTCAAGCTCGCGTCATAACTTCTGAGCATACGCGGGTTTAAAAACGTTGTTTTAAACGTCGTTTTAGCCCACACACGGTCAATTTTTATGACACAAAAAACGACGTTTTGAAAAACGACATAAAAAATTCAAGCATGCTCAAATTTTTTTTAGTCATTTTTCAGAAGACATAAAACAACGTTTTCCCCACACACGGTCATTTTAAATTACGTTTTTAAAAATGAAGTTTTTTTTATCACAAAAAACGACCGTGTGTACGCGGTATTAGACTTAAGATTGATACTTTTTAAATAACCCTATCATACTTGTGTGTAATAGTTGTCAGTGCCACTGTAATTATCCTCTGTATTTTGCCTGGCACATTGTAAATATGTTGCCATATTGCTGTCAGTAATTAATGCGTCCGTTTATTTAACCCTATAAAGTGATTACCCAGGAAGTTGTTCTAAAATTGAACATCTGTGTGGGGAATCATTTTGAAAGCAGACCAACAATCCTGCAAGAATTATTGTAGCTGTTTAAAACAATTGATGTTTGTTTGATCTTGAGTACTGAAGGTTTTCTGCTTCTATTAAAATTTCTGCTTTAATTTAGATCAAATGTTTGTGCCACAGAGGTAAGAGGAGAAATACAATAAATTCTGCCTTCCCGCTGTTAACTCAATATTTGGTCTACTCCATAAAACACAGCAGGAATTGGATTTGACCTTAAAGTGTCATATTGTAACGGCTTACCCGACACCGAGCTTGCATGGCCTGGGGCAATTAATAAAGCATTAATGACAAGATCCATTTAAAATGTGGGCTTTTTCTCCTCAGCCACGGCTTTTTGTTTCACTTGCCCGGGGATATTATGCAACAACGCACATTAGATTAATCCAGCCAACACAAAGCATTGTGAACTTGATAGAGAATCTTAGTTATTGCATCTTTTGCCTGCACTGTGCATGCTTACTGTTTCATCATGACCATAAAAGTACACAGTCTGTGATCATAGAGTGTTTTAAAGTTTGCAGCCTAAAATCTTAAGGATATTCTCTACACAGATATTTTAATTTTATTAATAGGATGTTTTGGGGTTGATTATTAGAAATTGTAACGTCAACTCCATTTTGTACACACTGTAAACCATGGCCAGGAGATTTTGAGGCTGAAGCCGTATCTTTACCTCCCTATGTAGAGGCTGGTTCCGCTGTATGCCATTTCCACTTTCTGTCTTCCATTTTGTATACGTTGCATTACAGTTCAGGGGCTATTCCACTAATTATATCTAATGGCTATGTAAAATGTTGAGCTAGCTGTTGGCTTGTAAGAACCAGTTAAAACAAAAGGCCAGGAAATTTGCAGAGCCCTGCGCCAATTGTCAGCTGAACATGTTCAATGAGGTTCAGGTTCCATATTCCTTTGTACCATGATTGGAGTTTTACTGGTTAGTTTTCTTGTATGGCACTCAATAATTGTCTTCCATTGCTGCCATGGCTGATGTAGCAGTGTTGTAAAGCTTAGTATCTTAATTTTTCTCCAGAGGTTTTCTTATCTATTGCTGATGTCATTAAGGAGGTGAGACATCACGCTGTGGTTAAGTTATTGTTCATAAGACATCACAGTCCCTTCTCTCATCTATTATAAACCGGATCTCCTTGGCAAAACCTATAGCGACCCCTTTCGCTCGACTAATTGGAGAATCTCCAAAATACCAAGCCGGGTAAAGTTGTGTCATATTTTTGCGAGTTGCTTCTATGGTAAGATGGGTCTCCTGCAACATAATCACATCCCCCTTCAATAAGCTAAGCTCCTTCATTATATTTGCGCGCTTAATGGGTGCATTTAGGCCCCTGACGTTATAAGATATAATGTTTATCTCCGACATTTTTTATAACATTTTCTTGGCTTTTCGTGGATTTCTGGGGTCCCTTCATCCCTACTACAAATCCCCCCTCCCTCCCTGTCTTCCCCTACCCCTTTCTCCTCCCTCCATCCCCCCGCCTCCCCCTCCCCCCCCCCCACCTTTCCCTTGGAGGAAATACTGGCCTCTCTGAGGCCCTTGACCGTGGCCCTCCTTTCCAATTCCCAGCCCCCGGCTCCTCCTCCTCGAGGTTGAGCTCTGAGGGATTACAGAAATCGAGCTCCCTGCCCACCCCTATCCACCCACTCCAGCTCCCTCCCTCCAAAACATCCCCACTTATAAATCCCTCTACTTATGTGACATAAAACGTGAACATTTCTCTGACCCCCTTTTTTATTAGTTTATCCTTCTTTTTTTTTCTCTCTTCTTTTCTTCCCCTTTTTCAGCATAACACCTACTCTTCTGTGCCCCCCCCCCTTTTCCTCTCTCCCTACTTTTTTTTTCTACCCGGTGGTCTCTTCCAGACCGGTTGCCCTGCCTGAACTTCTTCCAGGCTGTCTTTTTGTTCCAGTTTCTCCCACCATCCTGGGATATCAATTAAGTCTATGTTCAGTCTCCTACAAAAATTGCAGACCCATTCAGGATGATAGCTGTAGCAGCTACTGAGGAAGCAAAGCTGCTCCTTGGGGTATCGCTGTAATAGTTTTGGTGATAACTGCCTCATGTTAGTAAGAAGCAAACATTCTACATGGAGTGCCTTCAACCTATTTTAGTGTTCTGCTCTCTAACTTTGTGACTAGAGTGAGTTTTGCCAGGAGGGTTTAGCTTTTTGTTTTTAATGGTCATTTTTCACTTGTTCCTATAGGGCAGGGATATGCAATTAGAGGACATACAGCTGTTGCAGAACTACAATTCCCATGAGGCATAGCAAGATTCTAAAAAACCACAAGCATGACACCCAGAGGCACGTTGGGATTTGTAGTTTTGCAACAGCTGGAGGTCCACTAATTGCATATCCCTGTTATAATGCTTTTAGTACTGACCCTAAATGGGTCAGTGTGGGCAAGCAGTTTTGTGGAGCTGCCACCTATTTTCCATGGCCTCCATGAGAAGAACGCAGATGTGGCATCGCACCGATTAGGACGGTGCCATTGCCGGGAAATGCAGCCGATTTGAGATGCGATTGGCCATGGCCAATCGCATCTCAAATCATACCAATGTGAACCAGTGCTTAAGGATCTTTAAGCCCAAGAACAAAAATGTGTAATCTATTGCAGCTTACTGGTCTTTTGATATGATGTCTGCATTTGTTTCAATTTTTTTTTCTGCAAGTACAGAAAAATATCTCCTGTTAGCATTTTATTGCCTTTGTAACTTCCTGTGCAAATAACTGGCATCGCCACCTATTATCAGCGTTCTTAACTAACGTCTATGAACTGCAATCCGCACCGTTCCCTATGTAACCAATATCAGAAGTTATGTCAGGGACTGTAGGCCAACTCCAGGGAGCAGCCTAGAGTGACATAGCTGATGCACCATAGATACAGTACAGTTGAGAGAGCTTTGTCAGCCTAGTAAAGGAAGGGAGAGTGTTACTGGTAGAATTACCAGGTGAAGATAAAGGGAAAAAAAGAGACTAATGAAGTCAACACATCTCTTGTAAGCTGCATTTTATTGTATTTTTTGTTTTAAATTTAGATCTGTTTGATTCTCTATAAAATGTGTTTTTCTTGGTAGTAAAATGGTCTTTTATTGTTAGTAAAAAGAATATATGGAAGGAATAATGGCTAGTAAAATGACGTATCAGGAAGCCAGTCACCCGGAAACAACCTTAACTCGCTCTGCAGTCTGATGACTATTCCTATTTCTGTCTGCCCCTTTCCAACCTTCCCTATGACAGTTGACATCTAAAGAACCTACTGTTGAACGCTAATCTGACCCTAAAGCCTCTCAAAATAGTTTTATGACTTTCTGGGTATAATTTGTTGTTTTGTGAAAGGGTTGTTGTGACAAGACGTCGTTAAGGTGACATAGTGTAAATTAATACAGTTAATGGAGATGATGTGGACTGACTTACTGACCCATAGCGAGGCTCATTCCAACTTAATAGATGCCCAGGGATCACCTTTAGCTGAGAAGAAATATGGAAGCCATAAAACACTCTGTGATAGTGATAGGAGAGTGAAAAACACCTCCTTCAGGCTTTCATTTCATAGAGTAGCCATAAAAACAGTAAGCTTTTCTAGCGGAATGTATTAAAATGAAATGTCAGTTTTGATTCAGGAGGTATACAGTTTTGATAGTGTTAATAGTCGCCTTTTATCACGCCGAGACATTCCTGAAAATCTCTTTAATTTTTCAACAGCTCAGACCTGTCACAAGCCTGTAAATTACAAATGTGTTTTGAGATTTTCTCCAATGCAGTATAGTTTGCCAGAAAATTTATTTTCAGGTTTTAATAAGGCAGTAAAAATTTGGACCATATTTACAAGAGTGGCCTATCCAATGTTTTATTTCCAAATATGAAGGCTCTGTGTCTCAGATACGAAGCCTATGTTTTTTAGCATTACCATATTTTAGAGGTGGATTTTTGCTGTCTTTGCTAGACATGTGCACGCTGAAATATTTTGTTTCGGAACTTCGTTTTCGTCCGAAAAATAAATGTATTTAGTTACTCCCGAAATTCATTTTTCTTTTGTTTTTCGTTAAAAAATGCATTTGTCCGAAAATCCAAATTAATTAAGGTTGAATCTGTCATTGAAGGCTTATGGTGTCTGTTAAATGTTCTAAGAAGATTCGACGGAATCTTAAAAAAAAAAAAAAAAGATTTGAAGGAGCAGCGAAACTGTACGATGCTGCAATCGTACATTTCTGGTTGAATGTTCCGCCTACAAGCTATAGTAGAATTCTAATGTTGTATGACTAATAATAATTATATTTATTATAACTACTAGTCAACCAACATTACAATTCTTCTATAGCCTATGGGCAGAGCATTTCACCATAAATGTCCGCTCGCTGAGATCGTACGTTTTTAGCTACTTCATTGAATCTTCATGTCTCTATAATGTCAAATCTTTTCTCTCTATGTCGAATCTTTTCTCTCTATGTTGACTCTTCTTCGTGTCTCTATAATGTTGAATCTTTTCTTTCTATGTCGAATCTTTTCTCTTTGTCGAATAATATTGGTCTAATAGAGTTAAGATTAGGCACATTCAACCGCAACGAAAACTAAAATAAAGCATTTGTTTATGTCGGATCTTTCGGTTTTCGTTTTCTGCACTTTCGTTATCGTTTGTTAAAACGGTAACGAAAATACCTGAAATTCTGACGAAAATGCATTTGGACGAAAACGAATGCACATGTCTAGTCTTTGCTGATATCTATTAGAAACTTGCAAAGGTATTAATAGGGACCTCCTTTCCCCAGGGCTTTTTTTGGAAGTTTCACAAAAAAAAAAAATACAAATTCAAATATCCTAAAGTATTTGAGGCTAAATTACCTTTGCACTGGGTTCCCCTCCCTAATGCAAGGGTTAACTACATACCTGGCCTAGTTGATCCTCGCTCACACGGGCTTCCTACTCTATCCATATTCATTGTGTGGCATGAGAAAGTGGGGAAGTATGTTTGGACAGTCTCATGTATTGATCACAACTCCAAGGGGCCTAGATAAAATTATATCCGGCATGCCTTCATCTTTTCTCGAAGGCCCTGTTGTCTATGCCTGATTCCTGATTTCCAATTCACTATTCACATCAGTACTGATGCTTTATAATATAGTTGGAGATCTACAGGCCTAGCCCACCTGTGGTTTTAGCCCTTCTCAGAACGGAGAAGGCAATTCTGACTTTATGGTTTCCCCATACAAAGGTCTAAAAAAACGTACGTACCGGGCTGGAAAACTGGACATTAAAACTTAGAGGTAAAAAGGTATTCTAGGGAGGACATTAATTTCTAATGTTTGCACCCTTTTTCCATTCCCACAAGTCCCTTTGCACCACCTGTAAGAGCATTGGGAAATTACATCTCTTAAAATCATTTGTGAATTGAATGCCAAAATATATGATAGAGTGCTGCCAAGAGAAATGGATGGCAGAAGGTAACTGAGTTACATCACTGTGTTATAGAGTAATAAGTAGAGTTTCTGATTTACTCAGATTAATCTTAAAATTAGAGAATTCCTGAAATCTAAAGAGTTCAGCCATACGTTTTGGCAGGGAGGTCTGGGCCTGGTTATGGAAAACAGGATGTCCTCTGCAAAAGCTGTGGTTTATGATGCATTAAGCCTATCTAGACCTCTGAGATGTTTGGGTTCTTTCTGATTTTGCACAATAATGCTTCCAATATGAGCACAAAAATGAGGGAGAGAAGGCATCCTTGTCGTCATAAGCAGTTTTTATTCAGCAATGGGAATAAAATTGTTGTTAACCTTAAACATTGCTGCTGGACAACTTTATAGTGCCCCAGCTCACTAAAGCATGTTCTTACCCATGTTTAATTGTTGTAGAACGTTGTGCTTAAAAACCAAGCCTATTCTATCGATTGCTTTTTTAGCATCTGTTGAAAGAATAGGCATGATGGTTTGTTAGCTTTCAACCAATAGATGATGGAGAGTTTCCACTGAAATATTCCAGGGTTCTCTCTGAGGTATAAAGCCCACGTCCTCCCAATTAGGGATGAACTCAGGCATGTATGGGTCCTAGTGCAAACCCACTTGAACTTTCCCACCATGAAGCTGTCGCTGTGCACCGGCAATCAAAAGCGGCCAAGCATACAAAAGGTGTGTATTCGTGCAGCTGTGGAACGGGGTAATGCCTTGGCCGCGTATAATTAATATATATATGCCATATGTTACGTGGAAGTAATTGCTGAAACAGCAGGCCCATAGCTGAAATTTAAAAATGGCTTTTGTCTATAGAAAATATACCAGTGCACCAGCTCAAGTAGTTAACACTATATCACCAATAACTGTGGTGTCACTGGCCTGGGACATGTCTGGTCCTATCTGTCACCTAGTTCCTTTAACCTGTGACTGTAATTTGCCAAATGTTGATATACAAAGGCTTGTGGCTAAGGTGAGAGCTCACCAAAAAAAAAATTCTCTATATACTGTATTTATTGGCGTATAACACTCACTTTTTTACCCTGAAAATAGAGGGTAAACTGTGCCTGCGTGTTATACGCAGGGGGCCGTGGAAAGTTGTTTTCCTGAAACTTCCCTCTTAAAGTTAAGGTGTGTGTTATACGCTGATAAATACGGTGTGTGTGTATATGTATATATATATATATATATATATATATATATATATATATATATATATATTCCCAAAATACATTACTGAAGCTTTTTTAACTGGCCAGTCAACGCTCTGTTTTAACGATCAGCTGACCGGTGGTATATGCCAAAGTCATGTGATCATTGGCAATACTGTTGAACTTGTCCACATCACGCTGATAAATACGGTGTGTGTGTATATGTATATATACATATATATATATAATTTGTTGTGTTTTTGAGTAGCACGATGCTAAGGTTTCAGTGCAGCTTTTAATTGAGCAGAGATTATCTCCAGTTTCCAGTGCAGGAACATTATTTTGGTCATGTTACACTGCAGACTAGATTAATGTTTTTGGGAGTTGTCATCTGTGAATTTAATACTCCATACTAAGATTACGGAAGCACAAAGTAATTACTCCAGCTGCTGCAGGGAGGTTTTCAGTTAGGCGATGCATAGGCACATAGAAAGTGGAACCATTTTCAACTACTGACCGAAAAACCTTTTTGTAGGATTTGCCAATATTCAGTTTACTGAAATATGGAAACATCCTATAAAACCCATATTGTGGTTTAAACTGGCAAAATGAATCCATTGGTGTAATTTCATCAAGAACATCTAGGATGGGTGTCTTTGCAATAGTCTTATGCTCTGCCAAAACCTTTAATGACATCGCCATCCTTCTGCTGCATTATCAGCAATGTAATAATTGAAAATCCAATAAAAGGCATTGCAACCCCTGGTAATGGTAAAAGTCACTGTGGAAGCACAGTGTCAAAAAATCACCACAGCTGTAACTAAAATGTATACAATTTCTTAAAAATAACTAAAGCTTTTTATAAATTATTTTTTTGCCACACAAAATGCTTTCCTGAAGCACCTACTTAGGCTTTCACTATGTTAACTTTTTTTATTCCCTTGAGATTGTTGACCTAAATGCTTTATTTTCTACCTGTAGGAGCTAATTCCAGAGTTCTACTACCTACCGGAGATGTTTGTCAACAGCAATGCTTATAACTTTGGTGTAAGGGATGACAGTAATGTTGTTAATGATGTAGATCTGCCAGCCTGGGCAAAAAATCCTGAAGATTTTGTTCGCATCAACCGAATGGTAAGTGCTTTTTTTTTGTCTAGCAGCACTAATATATATTTTTTGGCTCCGTTCTTTTTATCTAAATGTATTTATTAGTGTATTACTTTAGCTATTTACAGTGTAAGCGTCTCATCATTGCAATTTTCAAATTCACCTTTAACTACTAAAAATCATAAACTTTAGCTTTCACAATTTATTGTTTACTTTCACCTTTATAACCTAAAGTGGTGTTTTAGGGGGAGGCTGTGCCATGGTCTTAAATGGCACTCTAGGCCAGGATTTGCAGAGAACAGGCACACTACTGGTGCAGGTGTACGCTGGGTTCATAGTAGAGTGAGAATCAGAGTTCCGGGCTCCGCCCTCTTGGGAGTTGGTGTGTGTGAAAGGGAGAAGAGAGGTGCATGTCTGAATCATGCTGTCCAGGACAGGACAGACAGAGGTTGGAGCCTGAAAGAAAGACAGAGCAGCAAGGAGCTGCAGGAAAAGAGACAAGCTGACAGGTACAGTTTTTGTGCACAAGCACTGGAAAATATGTTGGATGGTCTGGAGGACCAAGGCCCAAGGCCTGAGCAATAGAGATGCAAAAAGAGCCAGGAAGCTGAAAACTGTTCTTTTTTGTGCTGATGGTGGAAACTCCCTGCGTGCAAATCTATTCGTTTGTGAACTTTCTTTCTGTTTTAAATAAAAGTATTCGTAAAAAGACCTAAAAAGCACATCTGAAGGAGACTAGCCTCACTGCTATGCACGAACATTGAGTAAAAACAGCCCCCAACTTGTCCCAATGGTTTTAAAGCCTAAACATTTCTTATCTCAATGCATTCCTTGTTCAGGCATCAGTATTCCCCTCAACCCGAGCCCTCATTTGATCCAGTTCTGTACCCATCTGCAGCTCTTCTCTCCCCTCAGTTCCTGGAGCTCTGCTAAGGCAGTGGTTGCCATTGCCTCCCACTACTGTCAATCAAAACCAGTGACAAGGGGGTGAGGCATAGTCTCGCTATCTGCATCTTTGGACGCAGGCAGCAAGGCTCAGAAATGAGCCTGCACAAGTGCCCCCATAGAAAGCAGCTTTGGTTGAAAAAGGGACCAGAGAAAAGGAGGTTTGGGGCCACTCTCAGAGCAGGTAAGTATAAACCGTTTGCTATTTAAAAAAAAAAAAACATTTTCAAT
The DNA here is from genome assembly GCF_905171775.1 of Rana temporaria. NCBI lineage: Eukaryota > Metazoa > Chordata > Amphibia > Anura > Ranidae > Rana > Rana temporaria. Next base: position 76,147,087 of record NC_053490.1, on the reverse strand, counting down.
CACTTTAAAACAGTTGCCAAGGTTGTCAACTCTTATAAAGCTTATTGTAAACAACATTAAATAGAGAGCATTGCACATGTAACTGTGCTTTTATTGTTCTTGATAGCAACTTTGGATGGGCATAGACAATGTCAGGATTATCACTTCTAGCTACAATTGTCACTCCTTGCTGCAGATGATAAAGCTATGTGCCCAGAGAGAGTTGCACTAAATAGCAGGCCTTTAAGTTGCAAGAAGGTTAAGTGTCTAGCACTGCCTCTTCAGTAGTGATAACACTATGCCACTGGGGTAGAAGGCAGCATCAGTCCAGCAGCTGCAGCCAAGAAGAAAAGGTGGCATATGTGTGGATATTTCCAAAGTGATATTACAACATTGTCACAGGCAGGAAGTGGCCTATAGACCATTTTAGTAGCAAGTTCAACTGGTATAAATAAAGATTTATATAAGTAGATGATAGTTAAAATTAGAGATTTCACAGTCACATAGTTGAATTGTTAATTTTACCTGAACTTGCAATTTAAGATTTCCTGCTATGAATTGTAATATCAGCATAATCCTGAACGGAACCTTAAAATGAAAAAGAAAAAGAAAATTTCCAGCAGGGCAGTTGTACAGAATTCCTTCAGTAGATTTCTTTCGGAGCTATCACAGTTGCCCATGCATGGATCAGAAAGTGGTCGTTCCCTGCTTAAGGGTGGCTTAACCTATACCTTAGTGATTCCAGGGAAATGTTATGGTCGCATTAGTACTGGAATAATTTGCAAATTAACAAGTAAATAAAAGATTTAGCATTTTTTTAGTCTGTGTTTTTAGAAAGTAATGTATTTTTCAGGGATGCCTAGGATAGTATTAATTTCCCTCTGCAATACAATATTTTTTTAAAATTTTATTTAGTTTATTTGCTAGTTTTAAACTCATTAGCAGTTTGACGTTAAATTTCCAGCCTATATATTCATCACAATATATGCCCACCTTATATCACCTAAATTCTTTGAACAAGGAAGCATGACCACTCACATTAACACAATTACATCAGGAGGAGAGAGACCACTTTGCCTGACCTTGATTGAGGTTAGAGGAACGTCTTACCTCAGAAGCCAATTCAAACCACTGTTATCCACAATAATGTTGGTTTTGGCTTATCTTTTAATTTGGTTTTCAAACTAAATCCTTTATCTAGAATAACATTTATAATACTTGTATTATAATTACAATTATATTTGTAATAACCATTTACAGTGATAAGAAAATACAGAAGTCAGTTAATTCCTTTTTTGTTATTACCCTTACGGTATGTGAAGTCCTTAGGGTAGATCAAAAAAAAAAAAAAAAATTCACTGTATACTTTGGGGAATGTTTTACTGGTCTCATTCACTCAAGGAATCCAGTCTGATTACTGCTGAATTACTCATGAAACATTAATAAAGGCTTGTGTTCAATGCTAACGTGGTTATATTCTGACCTCAGTGATGTCACAGAGGACAGGAACAGTAAGTAGTCCCTGATAACATTACCTTAATGCTAGCTTCATCAATCATAATCTAGCAGTGGAGAGAAAGCTTTCACAGATGTGCATCTGCAGCCTTACTCAGCCTCTCAATCCCTGTAGACCTGAATTGATGCTGATAGCCAAAAATAGAACGCACACAAAGACAAACTAGCCCAGTTTATTCCAATTATGTAAGAGCCAAAATTAAAGGGATATCTGTTTATCGTGTTCTAGACTATTTAATGGATGGTAAGCTAGAAGCAATTTTTGCAAAATGTATCACATGTGACATAATGAGTTATTTGGAAGTGAAACACCTGTCCATGGTATTTTATTCACATTGCTTATAGAGTGAAGGCATCTCTGTAAAACATTATTAATTCATATGAGAATTTAGTGTAGTTATTATTTAATATCATGGAAAAAATAAACCTTTTTCATAAAGGGAAAAAAAACATGGCTAAAGTCACTCACAAAAATTTGGTTTGGACAAATCGCAAAAACAATTTTTTTTAAAACCCATCTTTCTGTTTTTGTAGATAATTTATCTTTTGTCTAAAAAAATTAAGTTATGATTCAAAACCTTCTGATAGGTTTACACTTAGACACTATCTACTTCTTTTTATTTAAAACAACGTTAAAAAAAGGGTTCAATTAGGCAAATTACTAAAATGCAGCGCAAAGAAATTCAAATTTGTCATGTTCCTGGAAAAAAATGCAAGATTGAACCAAACATTTGACTAGTTTCTATATACACATTCACTAACCTTAACATCACAACAGGATTCAGTAGTGATTCCGGGATCAGAGAACAGCATCAGACACCAAATGAAGGCTGCTGATCTTGAACTGAGGATAGGGCGAGTTATTTTAGGGCAGGACTGTAGGTTGGTTTCTAATGTTGTGAGTTCATAGAAATTGCAAAAAAATTGTACATGTGTAGCGCAATCATAAGTACTTGCACATGGGTGTCTTTTAACGGTTTTAAAGCATAAAGTAAACTTCAACAAAATGTAGGTTTGCTTTTATGTCTTTTTTCTTTTCTGTTTGACGGTATCATCAAACCTTATGCCCCGTACACACGATCAGTTTTATCGTCGGAAAAAGTCTGATGAGAGCTTTTGGTTGGGAATCCCGACCGTGTGTATGCTCCATCGGACTTTTTCCAATGGAAAAAACGCCGGAAAAAGATAGAGAGCAGGTTCTCTCTTTTCCTGTCGGGAAAAAATCCGATCGGAATTTCTGATCGTGTGTACAAATCCCGATGCGCTAAATTCCGACGCATGCTCGGAAACAAATTGACGCATGCTCGGAAGCATAGAACTTAATTTTCCTGGCTCATCGTAGTCTTTTACGTCACCACGTTCTTGGCAGTCAAAAGTTTGCCAAACTTTTGTGTGACCGTGTGTATGCAAGGCAGGCTGGAGCAGAATTCAATCGGAAAAAACATCCAAGTTTTTTCCGATGGGAATTTTGCTTGTGTGTACAGGGCATTAGAGTGGAGAAGGGACCCTATCTAGTTTTTACTGTTCTCCAGAGCTTTTTACCTAAAAAGAAGTGAAAAACTGCATTAGGGACACAAAAATATAAATAATTTATAATTATAATGATTCCAACAGCAGAAGAGCAAACAATTAGGGAGAACACACCATTGGTAACTTCAACAATACCGGAAATCGTTTTTGGTGGACTGATCTTTTTAGGGCAGTAAACATACGGTTGCCCTGCTTTGCAGCAGTATAATCAGACTACATGTAAAACTTGTATTAGCAGTTGTTTTCTAGCATGGCCTGCAATCTAGTGTTTATATGCAACTAATCATTGAAGGAAAATAGCTGAGACAGAGAAAAACAATATGAAACACAATCCCCTCTAGCCACCTAGACCTCTGCCGCCTTATGTGCATAATTAGATATAACCAGTGCTTTCCCCCGCTTACATGAATCTTTAAAACTGAGCAAGATAAAGGCTAAAATTCCCTGAATACATTAAAGGCGCATCCTCATGCTGACAACACCTATTTTATTGTAAATGAAAGCTACCAAATCTGTTTACTTTGATGAAAGAAATATTTGTGATATGAATGGACTACATTTTTTTTTTTTTTGCCAATATCAAAAATTACTGTTCTTTTATTGTTTTTAAATAAACAATTTTCTAGATAAACTGAGGAGAATAAGGACATTACTATAATTTACAGGAGCTCTAAAAGAAAGAGCACCTGACACTCGTAATTTCTGAGGTTTAACTCTTAAAGATTGTTTTGAACCAAGCACCTCACCTCAACCTGGGGCTTTTTTAAAGGATAAGTTCACCTTTGGGAACAAGTTTAGGGTGTTCCTGCACCTGCAGCCTCTCGTCTCTCCTCCATCCCCCTTCCAATTGTGACAGCGGGCTGGGGATCTTCTCCACATACCTGCTGTCACAACATAAAAAGAATGCAGCCATGTGTGGCTCCGCCCACATGGCCGATTCATTCATTCACAGAGTTCTGTGAATGAATAAACTACTAGTACCGACAACCTTTGCGGCTGATGGCTGGCAGTTCTCAATAAACTACCAGGGTGCTGGTGAGCGCTCTAGTAGTTCATTGATTCTTCCTGTCATTTAGTAATTGGCAGACCACTTCACAGACAGTCTGCAGGAGACGCGGTTGCTTTAAAATCTCCTAAATCACCTAAATCTAAAAAAAAAACGTAAAAAAATGCACATTTTTCTGCGAAAATATGTCAATTATATATGTAGAAATATTTTAGAAAGGTGAACTTATCCTTTAATTCTGTTGTACTGCTGTACCCCTCCCTGACAGTTTGGTCCTACACAGGGACAAATTCACTTCTACCTTTTATCTTTTGCTTTTGCTATGGTGAAGGAAAATAGTTACAAAGAGCTGTTGTGACCCAGTGGAAAGATACAATACCTAAAGTTCCAAGACTGACCATATTAATCCTTACTATTTTATTGGGTTATCAGTAGATGATACCAAGACTGCCAATACTGCTGTATAATTTGTCCTGCATAGTTATCTTAAAAGAGAAGGGGGAGCCAGCCAAATGGGAAAATGGGAAGCCAGATTGACAGGATGGACAGGGTAGAGTCCCACATTTGCTGATCTTTTTGTTGAGAACCAAAAACCCCAAAAAATCAATATTATGGCTAAGGGTGTGTTCTACCATGAGTGGTTTAATTATAAAATGAAAACCTGACATTGGCTCCCTCTGCTGCATGGCTAGTTGATAACTTGTTAATTTATGTTCACTGTTTTATTTGCTTTTCAGGCTCTGGAGAGCGAATTTGTATCTTGTCAGCTACATCAGTGGATAGATCTGATATTTGGCTACAAGCAGCGAGGTCCAGAAGCAGTGCGTGCACTAAATGTTTTTCATTATTTGACGTACGAACGTTCCGTGAACTTGGAGAGCGTCACAGATGCTGTATTACGAGAGGTATGTGTCTGATGGAAAAAATTCTCATCCTTGCTTTGATATGCAACTGGAAAAAGACTAGACCATGTATATGGGTAGTCATTATCTTTAAAGGCATAAAATGAATTTCAAGATGTTTTGAAAATGGAAAACACCTGTAACAGTGGTATCACTTGGAATCTGATCCTGTCGGGCCCTAACAAAAAGTCCCTTTAAATGCATGTGTACTTTGAGTATTAAGCCCAGTGATTTGTAGTGTATGGCAGTGTAATGTATACAGGCCCCAGCGAGAAGTCTGTCTGCTGATCCCTGCGGAGCAGACGGACGGCTTATCCGGTCCCATACGCTTGTGCAGAATGAACACAGACACAGCCTGCTCTCCTCTATGGACGGTCGGATGTAAATGGACCACCTGTCTATTTACACCGGCGGCTGTCCGATACACTAGACTAAGGATCTCCAAACTATGGCCCTCCAGCTGTTGCAGAACTACACATCCCTTGAGGCATTGTAAATTGTAGTTCCTGAACAACTGGAAAGCCATAGTTTGGAGACCCCTGCACTAGACTGATGGGCATCCATCTGTTTTTAGCAGATAGTATCAGATGTCAGTGGATGACAACAGGCACCCGCAGCTCCATAGAGGGAAATGGGTGGTCCAATTGGGTCTGCCTAAAAAACTGACAGACGGGCGGACTGATCAAAAAGGGCCTAAGGTGTGAAAAGGGGCCTAAGGCTAACTCCAGTCTTTTATGCCACCTTAGTGTATGCCACTTACCCTGACAAATTTAGTAAATAAGACGGTAAAGGAGGAGTGCTCAGGCTGTCATTCAGCACTGGACCATTAATGCTAATGCTTTTCTAAAACCTGTCCTACTAGAGCTGTAATTTTCAAAGAAGATGTAGCTTATTTTTAGTGAGTTGAATGCAACCAATAAGGAGGCAAACTAACACCTCTTTTCCATAAAGCTTTAAAACTTTTACACAATTTTCCGGTTGAATCCCGGTACAAAGATATGCAAATCTTGGGTGAAAGTTGTGTAAATGTTGTGGGGAAACATTTACAAATAGAGCCCTAAGTCTTTCAGCCTATATAGAGAGCAATTTACTACCAATTTACTACCGAAAATTGCTACCAGTGTGTGAGGTATACACAATGTTAATTTTCCATGAACGTTGTTACTGATCGTATCTAGACTTAACAACTATGGGGAAAGAATAGGGGTAACTGCTTTCCTTAAACTGATAAAGAGTTCTTTAAAATAACATTATTTTAAAATATTGTTGAACAAATATAAAAAAAGGAATCCGAGTCTGCAGCCCTGGTAGTAACTAATTCTATGGCTGTGTGCAAGCTGCAGACAGGTGAACCTGCCATGAGCTGGTCTGTAGAAGGCATTGAGCAGGCAGCAACAGACCCCAGCCAATTCTATCCAGAAATACATAGCCAAGCACTATGGCTAGCACAAATGTCAATTACAAAATTGACTTTTGTCAAGCTAGGTGGTGCCAACTGGGCTTACCCACACCTCGATTGTGGCTGATTCAGCAGGAATCATGTGAAATTCAAGCCGTGTATGGCCGGGTTTATTATGGAAGCGGCAGGCAGGGAGAATGAAACCTCAGCTTAAAGGCCTTGCAATGCATCACTCAGATGACTGAAGGTATGAAGTTGTTAATATACTGTTATTAAGACAACACAGGTCTGCCTTAAGCCCACAGTACTCTATTTATGAGCAATGTAAGTCATTTACAAAAATGCTCAAGGTCCTTACAAGCTTTCAGTGTGCTTGAGGCATCTATATATATGCAATTTTCAGTATCCTAAAACAATTGTCTTCAATACCTTTACATAGCTTAGACACGTATTATGTACACAGCCTTTGCTTTGATTTGAAATATTCATGCACTTGTATTATGACACTTTCACCCTCCGTTGTCAGCACATTTTTTTTTTATTGTGAAACTCATTTTATTTTCCATATTTATATTCACTATCTTCCATGGGGGATATAGAGAGAGTATGAAGACAAACAGTGGATAGGATTTGTGGGTGAATAAAACAGACAATAAATGTAAACTTTAGCAAAAGGTAGAAAAAAAACACACACCAAATTGACCAAATCTTACAAGATTAAGATAGAACTGATAAAAAAATCGAGTGAATTGACATACTCCTTGGATTCTTTGACAAATGGCTGCAGTGTCAGGGGCATGTTGTATATTCATGGACCAAAAAAATAAATCTGTTTTTATAAATAAACAAATACAATTTAAGTGAATTAATACATTTTACTTGGAGCTGTAATCAGCATGATATGATTCATAAGAACAGAGAAAGAACTTTAGTAAAACAAAGCAACAAAAATTCCAAGCAAAGCTGGGCCCATCTGTGTCCCCCTTAAGTCAGGGTCCCCATCCCTTCACTCCCCATTTTTACAGTGTGACTCGACCTGCGCTTGAGATGGGATGGGAGAGATTTTGCATTTTGGACAAATATTGAGACTGTAGGCTGACCTGAAGAACTGTGTGAGAGGACACTGACCCTAGCTGAGGGCCTGATAAAGTCTTGCACCGGGTCGCAGTTTGGAGACCCCTAATTTATATACTGTAGACCTAAAAAACAAAAAAGTGTGGTTCGGTGCCTCTCATATATCATTACGAACAATGCAGGACCAGCAGTCCTGCATTGTATGTGAGAAAATTTAGGAAGAGCATAAGTAAACGTCAGTTAAACGGTAAGTGCAGAGGGCTGGAATAAGGTGTGTAATTCAGCCTTCTCCCCCTAGACCCATTGTGCCCAACCTGCAGTCCTTGGGCACTTATTGTGCAGGCCTTGGAGTCTCTGCAGACTAAGTATGAAAAAGAGGAAAGGGTTGAGACTTTGAATGAGGTGTTTTCAATTCCCTTTTCTGTTTTTTATGTTTTGTTTTCTTTTTTGTATGTGATATTTTATGATGAATATTGCACATACCGTTTTAATAGGACTTTAGAGAGCACAGATGTGGTAACATTGATTTGTAAGGGGGCACTCTAAGAGCAGTGACCTCTTGTAGTCTCACGTAATGTGTAATGTTACTCTTGAAGCATGTCCCCAGTCACCACCAACTTTTATAGCAAGTTTGTAGTCTGACCACCTCCTGCAGCATTTCTATAGTCTCTGACTCTGTCTTGTTGCATGTCTGCTGTCTTTGACAACTTTCTGTAGCAGTGCATTTGCTATTTATTATATGCGGCCCATTGGTAATTTCAAGGGGTGTTCTTGGGACCCCCTATATCAGAAAATAAACTTCAGATTTATTGTCCTAAACAAATTTAAAACATATGCCTAGTTCCACCTCGTTATACTGTAAAATCCTCTTTTTGGTTCCAGTAATAGAGTCAATCAAATTTAATTTTCTGGAAAGGATTAGAAACAAATTACTAATCGAGTTCTAGGTCACTTTAATCAATGCAGTCAAATGCTACTAGTACATTTATTGTTATATTTGCTGTTGCAATGGAAGTATGCAAAATTCTATCCACACTAAATGTGTAAAGAAGTTACTCTGCATGTAAAACTGTCATGCAAGTCTTGATCCTGCCTAAAAGTAGACTATGCAAATACGATGTGAGAGTCAAAAAGAGCAACAGCTGCTAGATGAGTTGTGCTGAGATGTGGAAGACACTCTCTGCCTTCTCCATTCCCCCAGATATCTGCCATCTGCTGTATGTAAAACATGTCATCATTTATACATTGCCAGGCTGAGGACTTGTTATATTTCTACTTCTAGGAGACAAACATAATGTGCAAGTGCACAGAGGATTTGAAAAGCAATATAATTGTGAACAATGTAATCACCTTTTAATTGTTAATTAAGTGCCTGAGTAAGGTTGGGCAGAATGTTATCAAAACACAGAGACTATAATACATTACATTTGATTTTCAGAGCCAGTGGGTACCACTTTCCTTACTCTAAATTCCACTCCTTATGCATTTCTGCAGTATTGGGCTGTGATTCTAGTTCTGCAGATGCTGGGGCTTGATATCTGTATTCAGGGCTTTACCAGCACCTGAGCTCCTTTTTCTTTTTATTCTTTCTTTCCCATAGCATTGATGTGATGCCACCCAAGAAAGTGATTGTTTTGTGGCCTTTAGGCCTATATTTCCTTGCATGGTGTGGAGAGTGCTGAGTATGATGTGAATGAAGTGTAAGACTTTGTAATGTACGCCAGAAGATGCCCTCTTTTATAGACCGAGAATTGGCATGATCAATGGGTAAATGCAGCTTGCTTTTGGGTTCTTTACGCTTACATTGGACATCAGTTTGAAAAATATAAGATGCATCTCAGAGTCCATTGACCTCCTGGTTTGCTTTTTACCTTCTCCTAAGCTGTATATACATGCATTAAAGTTTCCAAAAAGTTCAACAAAATTGTTTATTGTCACTTACCGTCTTCTAGTATTATCTGACAGTACATCCCGAAAGCTGGATTTTAAATCTGCTGTGCTCCTACTTCTGTTATAAGGGTGGCTACATTTAGTCTTCATGGTTCCACTGTATGGAGTAATTTAGCCACGCTCCTCTACTCACTCCTGATGGACTGCAGTATTAGGTGGTGACACACCAGCACTGGCATGTAACAGCACAGGAAATCTTCCTATTTAAAAATGCCTACCCACATAGGACCTCTCACGAGTCTCTGTATGAATATCAGGGACACGTGCACATTAGGATTACCAGCGCAATTCATAATTGGTATTGTAGTTTGAGTAGAGCGTTGCATAAGATTTCAATATACTTGCACTGCACATACTCAACTAGCAGGGGTGGAGGCAATAAAAACATATGGCTGGTTTTTCTCCCTTACAACCTATCCCCCTTAACCACTTGATCTCCAGAAGGTTTTAGCCCCTTCACAACCAGGGCATTTTTGGCTATTCGGTACTGCGCTACTTTAACTGCAGTCATGCAAAACTGTGTGATTTTGGTGGTATTTGATCACACCTGGGGTTTTAAATTTTTTATTATATATACTGAACATTTTGAAAAAAAAATAAACGATTTTCTGTTATAAAACATATCCATAAAAAAATTCTTTATACATTTAGGCCAAAATGTATTTTGCTACGTGTCTTAGGTAAAATAAAAATACCAATAAGTGTATATTAATTAGTTTGGGCAAAAGTTATAGCGTCTAGAAAATATGGTATATATAGTGGAATTTCTGCAGCTATAGACGCTTTACTGTAATGGTGGTAAACAGCGACTTATAGTCGGACTGTGACAGTGCCAGATTGCCCACCACCCTAACATACACTGGACTTTGGGAAAGTCACTCACTGACAATTCTAGTGACACTAATACAGTGATCTTTGATATTACTGTACACTGATACTGTACTAAGGACACATGCTAGGAAGGGATTAACTTCTAGGGGCAATCAAAGAGTTAATAGTGTAACAAGTGTAATGTGTGCTGTGATTGTTTTTTCTCCCTGCTTTTCAGGAAATCATAGCCAGATCACTGCTCCTATACACACAGAGTTCTGTGTGTTTGTAAACCAGAAAACTCTGCATGTGATTGGATATAGCTGATTGGCTGAATTCTGCTGCAAAAAGCAGCATGGGTCAGCAGAGGGCCGAACCCGGAAGAAAGGCCTTTATGTACATGTATGTGATTATGCCTGTACCTGCCATCTGCTCACAGTATATTTACTGTAAACAGTTGGAAGGTAGTTAAGATGCAAGTGCAGCAGACGGGTGTATATTTGTCACAGCCAAAATGCTTTGCATCGTGGCGTGCCAAAAATGATCCCTGCTGTCACGTTCGCCCTGCAGTACTGCCTGCCAAACCTGACATTCACCTGAATGGGGTATGTGCTGCTATCACCCCTCAACCCTCTGCAGTGCATTTAGTTGCAGCATGATGATGTGGGTTTTTAGAAAAAGAGAGAGCCTACAAAAGTAAATGAATAAGGCCATCATGTCTAATGCCGCGTACACACGATCATTTTTCGGGTTGTAAAAAACAAAGTTTTTTAAAAATGTCATTTAAAATGATCGTGTGTGGGCTTCATAGCATTTTTCGGGTTCTGAAAAACGACAAAAAAAATTCTAACATGCTCTATTTTTTAACGACGTTTTAAACAATGTCGTTTTTCTGGTTGTAAAAAATTATTGTGTGTGGGCTTTAACGACGTGAAAAACCCGCGCATGCTCAGAAGCAAGTTATAAGATGGGAGCGCTCATTCTGGTAAAACTACCGTTCGTAATGGAGTAAGCACATTCATCACGCTGTAACAGACAGAAAAGCGCAAATCGTCTTTTAACAAACACGAAATCAGCAAAAGCAGCCCAAAGGGTGGCGTCATCCGAATGGAACTTCCCCTTTATAGTGCCGTTGTACGTGTTGTACGTCACCACGTTTTGCTAAAGCATTTTTTTTTTCACTATCGTGTGTAGGCAATGTCGTTTTATGATGAAGTTAAAAAAAAACGTCGTTTTTTCTAGAGGCTGAAAAACGTTGTTTTTTTACAACCCGAAAAATGATCGTGTGTACGTGGTATAAGAGTTGGTTAAACTGCAATATAATGTTTGCCTTTAGGTTTAATACTGCTTTAAACTGCTTTTGCAATCGTATTGACTTATAGGAAAAAGAAGCAATTCCAATAAAAAAAGCCCATCAACACTAGACATTGGCCTTTGAGTGCCATCATGGTAAAAACAGCCCATTGCTCGCTACATTTGATCAAATCTGAGCAACACAAGTTGACCTGATCTATGTATGCTTAGGCCTCGTACAGACGACCGGATCTATCCGCTGGGATTGATCCGCGGATCAGTTCCAGTGGACAAATCCGGTCGTCTGTACGGCCTAGCGGATATTTTTCCGCGGATTAAAATCTGGCAGATCGATTTCAAGCAGATAGAAATTTCTTAGCATGCTAAGAAATCTATCCGCTTGAATCGTGTCCAGCGGATTGATCCGGTCGTCTGTACAGACTCACCGGATCAATCAGTCCGCTCCCATCCCTCGCATGCGTCGTAATGATTCGACGCATGCGTGGAAGTAGTTACCTTCCAACGTCGCGCACGTCGCCACGTCATCGTCGCGGCGACGGCGCGTCACGTCACCGCGGATGTATTCCGCGCGGATTTCGATCTGATGGTGAGTATTCCAGCGGATATCCTCTGGTGTGTACGGGGCCTAAGTTGACTTTAGGTTTAGCATTTAACTTTGTACAGTCAGTAGTCTTATCTGGCCAGGGCTCACTAAATACTAGCTGCTTTGTTGGTTAAGGTCATTTAGGCCGGCCCTACACAGTGCAAATTTCTTTCTGGCAACCACGGGTTTGCAGAAAAATAATTTGCACGATTCCCGCCTTCAACACAGACAGTGCTGACAGGGAATCCCTCCTACAAGGCCATTGTCTGTTCCCGGTGGGGGAAGCCGTTACTGCTGGTATAAGACAATGACTATTGCTAATGGCTATAGCAGTCACTAGCAATAATCGTAAGAGAATATGGCATACCGGTTGTACCCAAGTTGATTGATCGATCAACTTGGTACATTCAGCCTGCCCATTAACGGTTTGAATTTCGGCCAGTTCAGCAGAAGATTTGAACTGTTCATGGGTGGCCTAAATCTTTACATACTCGAACAGTAGGATGCATAAATGCAGCCAGGTAAAGTAGGTACCAACACCTAATGCTGTTCAGGTAATAATGCGTTGCAGTGACCGTAGCTCATCACAGGAGTCATAGGTGAAAGGCTGAAGTGCATTCAAAGTTTACAGCTTCAGAGGTTAACACTGGGGAAATTACCACTTGTTGACGTGTGCACTCAGGCCATTATGGACTCCATGTAATGGACACCTTCAATTTGATCATATGCCTTCTTTGCCACATCACGTATTAACATTAACGAAATAGGCAGTGTTCTAGATATTCAAAGCAGAATTTCTCACACCCTTTTTCGAGTCAATGAAATGTCTCCATACAGGTGTGTAGTGAGTATTGGCTTTCTGTTTAATGAAACACATACACCGAAGCCAATGTTACACCGTGAAGAGGAGCTCCAGGCTATTGATTCATTCTTTCTTGACAGGTGAAATCATGGCTGCTCCACTAAGCACAGCAATTATAGCATTAAAATATCAGAAGGTCAGAGGAACAGATAATATTCTTCCTTGTGTCAGATTAAAAATTGACACTCTTTGACAGCATGGGATCTCTGGCTGAGAACATTATGACAGCTTAACTCATATTGCTGTTGTAAAGCTGTAATTTATAATGAACTTTACAATGACTGTCTGCTCCTGTGGTGAAACATGACAGAACACTCTGGATACAAAGCCTGTATCTCTTTCTAATATGTAAACATCAATTATGTGGAGTATTAGATATTATTTGGAATTGTCTTTACCACAAAAGGGACATCATAATCCTGTCACATTTCCTCTGGGCATATCTATTGTGTATTTGTAAAGAATGCAGTTCCAGCCCATTAGGCTGCACACTTCATTTCACTGTTGGCTCGTGTCTGGTGTAACTGGTTTACAACAGAAACCCGCCTTCACTTTTTCTTCTGGCGATCTCTTGTAAGTATTAGATCAATTTTGACTCCTATATGGATGTCCTTGACGTTTTCAGAAATTTACCTATTTTTAAAGTCTATATAGACCCAATCACTAAAATCTTTTTCATTAATTACATTTCAAAATACCTTTTTAATAGTTTTAAATCTGCAGCCTTTACCAAAATTATACTTGCTGATCCTACCATAAAGGGCCTTTTTCTAACACCTTTAATTCTGTCTCCTAATGGGGACTGCAAACGACCAAGCTAACACAAATTGTGCTTGCATGGTCCGCTGTCCTCGCCATCAAGAAACATGCCCTGCTGAATAGCATGCAGCTATTGCTGGAGTGAATCCATGTAGACATGAATGGACTGCAAAGAGCCTGCCAGAGATCCACAGTGGTAATATACAACAAGGGAATTAAAAAAAAGGTAAAAGAGGAAAAAATATTAGCCACAGTCTAATTGGCGCTAATGGCGCTGATGTTTTTTTTTTATTTCGTTGAAGAGGTTGTCCATGTGTAGGAGAGGCCAGTTTTGCTATGGATCTGTGTGTGTTCCAGGCCAAAAAAAGGTATTTAAAAAAAATGGCAGTTGTTTGATACTTAAAGTGGGGGTTCACCCAAAAAACAAGTATATAACATTACATTCAGTATACCTCAAACATGTACAGTATGCCGTTTGGAGGGGGGGTGTATATACGGTATTATCGGTATTTTCCTCCTGGCTTCCGGGTACTCACTCCTGCGGGACTGGGCGTTCTATACGGCGCCTGCGCAGTCAGCACTACACGGCTCCTATTCGGTGCGCAGGCGCTGTAGAGAGTCGACTCAGGCACGTCAATCATATGGGCGAAGTCCCAGATGACATTGCGGCACTGCACAGGAACGCCCAGTCCCGCAGGAGTGAGTACCCGGAAGCCGGGAGGAAAATATTGATAATACTGTATGTACACCCCCCCCCCCCAAAAAAAAGGCATACTGTACATGTTTGAGGTATACTGAATGTAATGTTATATACTTGTTTTTTGGGTGAACCTCCGCTTTTAATGCTTTAGCAACAAAATTTCATTCACAATTTGCCATTTACTTTAATTCAACGTTATCCCTTCTGGATATTTGGATAGAAAAAAAGAGATGGGAAAATAGGCAGTTCTATAAATATTATTTGATCTGTTTAAGCCTTTAAATTATCCACTGTACAAACATGTTGCTTGTTGCCATTTGGCATCTGCAGATATACAGTTGTGTTCAAAATTATTCAACCCCCCAATGCTGTAAAGGGTTTTAGGGAATTTAGTGTACATTTGTAATTGTATTCAGAATGAAATCCTACAAGGACTTCTTAAAGAACCATATGCAACTAAAATGACATCAATTGGTTTTGTAATACAGTAGTAAATGTTTATTTTGTGAATTCTTCATTTACACAATTATTCAACCCCTTAAAGACTACCACTCTGAAGAACAGAGGTTCATTGAAGTGTTTTCAATCAGGTATTGAAAACACCTGTGGATGTCAGGGAGCAGCAATAAAGCCTAATAAACACCAATCAGGCAGCTTTAAAATGACTGTGATACTCAGCTCCTTCTAGACATTTACTGGTGTGGTTACAAACATGGTGAAGTCAAGAGAATGGTCCGGGAAGACAAGAGAAGAGGGGATTACTCTTCACAGGAAGGGCAATGGCTATAAGAAGATTGCAAAGATGTTAAACATACCAAGAGACACCATAGGAAGCATCATTCGCAAATTCAAGGCAAAGGGCACTGTTGAAACGCTACCTGGTCGTGGCAGAAAGAAGATGCTGACTTTGACTGCTGTGCGCTACCTGAAGCTTAGAGTGGAGAAAAGTCCCCTTGTGACTGCTGAGGAACTGAGAAAAGATTTGTCAGATGTGGGTACTGAAGTTTCTGCTCAGACAATACGGCGCACACTGCGTAATGAAGGCCTCCATGCCAGAACTCCCAGGCGCACCCCCTTGCTGTCTCCAAAGAATAAGAAGAGTCGACTGCAAAGTATGCAAAAATCATGTGGACAAACCACAGAAGTTTTGGGATTGTGTTCTGTGGACTGATGAAACAAAATTAGAAGTGTTTGGGCCCATGGATCAACGCTATGTTTGGAGGAGGAAGAACAAGGCCTATGATGAAAAGAACACCTTGCCTACTGTGAAGCAGTCAATCATGCTTTGGGGCTGTTTTGCTTCTGCAGGTACAGGGAAGCTTCAGCGTGTGCAAGGTACCATGAATTCTCTTTAGTACCAGGAGATAGTGGATAACAATGTGATGCAGTCCATCACAAACCTGAGGCTTGGGAGACGTTGGACCTTTCAACAGGACAATGATCCCAAGCATACCTCCAAGTCCACTAGAGCATGGTTGCAGATTAAAGGCTGGAACATTTTGGAGTGGCCATCGCAGTCACCAGACTTAAATCCGATTGAGAACCTCTGGTGGGACTTAAAGAAAGCAGTTGCAGTGCGCAAGCCTAAGAATGTGACTGAACTGGAGGCTTTTGCCCATGACGAATGGGCGAAGATACCCGTAGATCGCTGCAAGACACTTGTGTCAAGCTATGCTTCAAGTTTTAAAGCTGTTATAACTGGAAAAGGATGTTGTACTAAGTACTAAGATTGAATGTCAACTGGGGGTTGAATAAAACTGATAATGATGTGAGCACAGAAAAGACATTTGTGGTTATTTCATTATAAATGTTATGTTATATTTGTCTGACCTACACGTGCCTCTTTGATTTAATTGTAAGCAGGATGACTGAATGATCAAAATCAATGTCAAACTGGGCAAAACAATCAATTTCAGTGGGGGTTGAATAATTTTGAATACAACTGTAGCTCTTGTCTATGGAAAGAAATACAATTTGAATATTTACCACTGCTAAATCAACAGCAGCACCAGGTTCTTATTACAAAGTTTACTCCTTTTCCTTGTACTGCAGTGCCAGATTTGATGGCACACTTTAAACCTAATTTTAAGTTTAAATGCCTTTAACAGAGAGGTTTTAATCCAACAGCAGGCTAAAGCCCACTGTCCACTGATGTCAAAGAGCTGGTCCAGGCTCTACAAGGGTCCCGATTTTTAATGTCGGGATCAGCCCAGAAGCCTGAATGGCAGCTGGTTCAGCCTCCCCATGCACCGCTGAGAGCCGGATCCAGCCGCTTAGACCACTACCACAGCCCAGCTCTCTGGAGGGACAGAGCAGAGAGCTGGTGGCTGACATTAACACAAAATCTCTAAAGTTCATTGCTGTGCTTTATAAATATGCAAAGTTTTTTGTTTTTTAATTATTACTGACTGGCTACAGATAATTATATATATATATATTCCCAAAATACATTACTGAAGCTTTTTTAACTGGCCAGTCAACGCTCTGTTTTAATGATCAGCTGACCGGTGGTATATGCCACAGTCATGTGATCATTGCCAATACTGTTGAACTTGTCCACATCAAGTCATGCTCATCCTATATCTCTGGATACCTTTAAGCTGGGAATATATGGGTCGTTGTTTTCAATTAGACAGAAAGCTGATCGAAAAACCTGAATAGGTTCCCCCATTCATACAATCGAGGTGGAATCTTCCTTCACAGTCTTATTGTATTCCGATAGGGACTCCTTCACTCCCAGAATACACTAATCGGCGCTGAAGCCAGTTCGCTGCTGCGCTGATTGAACACGCATTTTCCAACAAGCCTTAGATGGATCAAAATGAATCTTGTCCCTGCTGAACCAACCAAATTTCGATCTGTCTTTGAGCAGCTTTAATGTTTTCATAGTTCTTCATTTAGTAAAACTTTGTTTCTGTGATTAAAGAAGATCCCATCTTCTCCCAGAACCCAGCTAGCTATGCCTCTAAGACAGGGGAGTCAAACTCAATTTCATCGTGGGCCGCATCAGCATTATGATTGTCCTCAAAAGGGCCAGTTGTATCTGTAAGATTAGATGTCCAGCGCATCCCCTCCCCTTACATTAGATGTCAAGAGCCACCCCACCATCAGAAGTTGAGTCCCCCACCTTCTCTTACATCACAGTGCATCCACCTTTCCTTGTGCTGCTGCTGGGAAGAAGCTGGATGCATTGCTTGAAAGCATAAAGTAGGGGTCTGGAGGAGGACCAGAGGAGGGCTGGAGCTCAGCTGCAGGGGAGGTGCGAGGGCCTCATGAAATGGCCTGGAGGGCTGAATTCGGCCCGTGGGCCTTGTGTTTAACACCTGTGCTCTAAGGTGTGCTGGTCATCACACAATAAAAGCTTAGGCTGACAGGAGGGGGATTTACTAAAACTGGTGCCTCTGTGCATAATAACCAATCCGCTTCTAACTTCAGCTTGTTAAGTTTAAGGATAAGTTCACAATTTCAAAAAATAAACACACACACATCATCACCATTTTGAAGGTAAAAAAAGTGATTTTTTTTTTTATCGGGTGCTATGCAGGGCTCTTGCAGACTCTGTGTGTAAGTGGTGTGTGCACATATCTCGTACAAGCATTCGATTACACACTGACAGGACCTTTCAATGAACTACTACAGAGCTCAACAGCACCACAGTAGTTCATTGAGCACTACAAGCCAACCGTTGCAAAGGCTGTCAGTAGTTGTAGTTTCTAATTCACAGAACACTGTGAATGAGTGATGCAGCTGGGTGCACTGTGCACTGGTGCGCAGTCATGTTGGAACAGGAAGGGGCCGTCCCCAAACTGTTCCCAAAAAGTTTGGAGCATGAAGTTGTCCAAAATGTCTTAAGCCTCGTACACACCACCGGTTTTCCCGGCAAGAGAGCTTTTGGCCAGGAAAGCTGGACGTGGGTATGCTTCCTCGCAGTTTGCCCGGCAGGAAAACAGCCGGGAAAATAGAGAACCTGCTCTCTATTTTCCTGTCGGGATTCACTGCGTTTTTTCCCCTGCCAGATCTACTACTTACCTATGGGAAACACTGCGAGGCAGTGCCGATGGAGCATACACATGGCCGGGATTCCCGGCCAAAGCTTCCTGCCAGGTTCTCGAGCTTGACTGACCTGCACAGTCCTGACCTTAACCCGATAGAACACCTTTGGGAGGAATTAGAGTGGAGACTGCAAGCCAGACCTTCTCATCAACATCAGTGCCTGACCTCACATATGTGCTTCTGGAAGAATGGTCAAACATTCCCATAGACACACTCCTAAACCTTGTGGACAGCCTTCCCAGAAGAGTTGAAGCTGTTATAAGCTGCAAAGGGTGGGCCTACGCAATATTGAACCCTACAGACTAAGACTGGGATGCCATTAAAGTTCATGTGCGTGTAGAGGCAGGTGTCTCAATGTTTTGGACTATATTGTGTTTTTCACTTCCTATGTTTAATTTAAACACTAAGTAGAATATATTTATTGCCTTGTGGGGAATTTTGCATTTGAAACTAGATTTTCGGTTTTATAGATTGTATGCTACATTATTTTAGGGATTGCTTTGTTTGGCAGGCATCTATGTCATGACACTAGAGGACATATGATGATACGAGCAATAACTGAAGGGTTAAGAGCTCTTTTCGTGGACACATGGTGAGGTCTGTAATTGCAGTCTCACTATAGTAACGCTTCGCTGTTTATTACTGCCAATATAGTGACAGGCTGTAGCAGACAATATTTTGCACCAAGAGTTTGCCGTAAATCCATTCTCTAGGGACTGAAAATGGCATTGTTAGATGTAAAGAGTTTTTTTTTTTTGTTTCGTTATGTTTTTTTTTGCGTCTGGCACTTTCTAAAAAATATTCCTTTGGTTTTAGTTTTACATTTTATAATAAGCCACTTTTGAATAAGTACAAACACAACACTATATTATGAAGGTTGGATTGTGGTGGTAGAGTTGCAAGTAAATGCATTTTGGCAAATAATAGAAATATAAACTTTACACTGTATATACAAACATGGACAAATATGATATTCTATGTTTGTGAGAGTAATAGTGCCATCTTTTATCAGAGGCAAAATCATATTAGGCAAGAATGAGTTTTAATGTCCATATTTAAAGCCGTGTTAAACCCAAAAGCAAACATTTATTTTATTGCAGCTTACCAATTCTTAAATGTGATGGCTGCATTAATTTGCTTTTATAGGCTTGATTCCTTCTATTTTCATCTGGTGAACCGGCAAGTACTGTAAATCTGTTGTTTTTCAAAAGCACAAGCCCTCTTGCAGATTGTATCCATTTACAGGGATGAGATAAACCATTTAACACTGGCAGGCAGGGCCGTCTTTAATGTTGATTGGACCCTGGGCAAAAAAATCTTGCCCTCCCCCCATGCAATTTTGTTCTCCACCTGCTCTAAGACAAACAATAAGTATCAGCTAGACTTAAAATCAGTTCAGGCAGTGATTGTGATTGGTTGCCAGAGGTTACAGCATATCATTACCACTTACTGACTGGTTGCTAGAGGTTACAGCACACATTACAGCTCACTGATTAGTTGCTAGAGTTTCCCGCGCGTGATTTATTCTTGTTGATTGGTTGCCAGAGGTTACTGTACAGTAATACTGCTCACTGAATGGTTGATAGAGGTTACAGCACATCATCTAGTCACTGCAGAGGGGCATGATATACATATGAATGTCGCCTTTATTTACATATCAATGCTGCCGACCTCAGCTATTTACACATGAATGTTGCCGCTATTACATATGAATGCTCCCATTATTTTCATATGAATGACAGTTATTTACATGTAAACACAGGGTCTGCAGGTGAGTCATCTGTACACAATAATAGGGCAGAGCTGGGCAGCATTAGTAGCAGCACTTCACACCAAGATATCAGGACACAGCACATGACTAAAACTTCAAGGGACAAGGGAATTTAAACTGAGATAGCTGGCAAGTATGAGGCAGCTGCTTTGGGCCCCACAACAATGACTGGGCCCAGGGCAACTTCCCCTTTTGGCCTGCCTTACAGATGGCCCTGCTGGCAGGGGGTGCTTACAATGATTGGGTTTTATTTATTTATGCAAAACCTCCCCTGTGGTCATTGATCCAGAGTGGGGGCACTCTAATGCAGAAGGTGTGTAGACAACGGCGCAGGCGCACTGAGCACGCCGTTAGTGAAGGCGATCATGGGAGTGACGTCATTGCAGCTCTGGCCAGTCATAGCCAGTCATAGCACCGACGCAGCGATATCCAGAACTCACTCCGAAAGAGATGGTGGTGGTGGGGGAGATGATCGAGGACGGCTTTGGGGTCTTCGATCTCAGGTAAGTAATTCATAATGAGCTAGTATGCTATGCATACTAGCTTCTTATGCCTTTCTCTTGCTGTTTTTTTTTTCCTGGATTTTTTTTTAGGAGGGTTTACTTCCTCTTTAAATGTTTGGGTGTAATGCCTAAACACAGAGATAACTTCAAATTTATTTCAATAGTGTGCAAATGTACCTCTTTCTTACTGTAAACTGATATAAGTTATCATAACAAATGACCTCACTGCCCTGAAAATTGGAGCATTTCAACTGATATTATTTAGTGGAATAAACTGGTATTGCACTATACCGGCCTTTGGATATAGTGGGGAAATAGCCTGACCTGCATTGGAAGTATATTGCAGATATTTATGTTATGAACAGTGTAACATATACCGTAAATTTATTTGCTTAGATTCACTTGGTTTTGATAAGCTGTTTAATGATATGTAGCGGCCTGCCCCTGTTGGGCTGGCGCTGCTTTAAATTTAGAAGGTACTCTGAGTGTTAGTTAACTCAGACACATAAGATTTGGGCTAAATTTGGCTTTTCTTCCAGCCGTGGCTGTGCTGGGAGTGAACACCATTGTTCGCCTGGGGTGTTGTTACCACCCCAGGCCAAGGCAGCTAAGTCAGGGTGATATTGAGTGTCTCCCCTCGGCAGCCAATCAGTGGGGGTTGATCGTCCCGCTGTGCATGCTGGAGAGGGGTACTTAAGGAACAGACACCACTGGACCGGGGTCATCTATCCCTGGTCTGTCGTCCCACCACCTTGTGGCCCTCCTGTCCAGGGGTGCGTGTTCCTGCAATCCTGGCTCCGGGACCACGTTGGTCCGGGGTTTTGATCTGTTGAGTAGGCCCAGTAAGCAGACTGGGTTTACGGTTTCAAGGTGATCCTGTGCTGTCCGTCCTGGAGGGAGGAAGTCGCTTGGAGAGGACCAAGTAAGAGGCTGGTATCTCAGGAGAGGCCTGGAAACTTAATCAAAGGATGCACCACGTACTGAGAGGCTTGATGGTGATCGCCTGTCAGACTTGAATGCTACAGAAATTAATCTGAAGAGATCCGGGTGCTGAATCCTGTGCTAGGGGATTCTGGACCAAAAGTATCTTCACTCAAAAGAAGGTCTGTGGCAGAGACTGTACTTTGTTCCGTGCGCCACTCCGGCTGCTAGGCCAGTGAGAGGGACCTATCCGGGTGCGCAATACCCACTCTGACTAGAGTGGCAACAAAAGCTGTATTACTGGAAGCAGGAGTGTTTCTGGATTGAAATTTCACACCTGAACCTATCTACTGTATTTATTGGCGTATAACACTCACTTTTTTACCCTGTAAATGGAGGGTAAACTGTGCCTGTGTGTTATACGCAGGGGGCAGTGGAAAGTTTTTTCCCTGAAACTTCTTTCTTAAACTTCAGTGAGATGAGATGTTCAGTGAGATGCACATCTAAACGTTTTTTTTTAATTTGTGACACTTCTTGCTGAAATCACAGATTGTGGAAGGGAGTTCCACATCCTTACTGCTCTAACATTTAACTCCTCTATGCCATTTAAGATTAAACTGCCTCTCATCCAGCTTCATTGAGTCGCCCCGTGTCTTCTTGAGTGAGCATCCAGACCCATTAGTTTTAATACTTATAATCACCAACCCAGGTCAACCTTTTATACAAGGACTTTGTAGCCATCTGTGACTCAAGAGTGTGTTTAACACTGCAAAAGGTATATCAGATAGATTTCATCTCTCCTTTCCTGGTGAACTCACAGGGGGGCAATGCGTTCAGAGAGTCAGGTTGTGAAAAGCACAACATTGTCAATGTTTACAGGAACAGCTGATGGTGCTATTGTGCAGGAACTGATCAATCAAATAAATGTCTATAGTAGAATGAGCTTATCGGGGCTGATTACTTCAGATTGCAAGGGAATAATGAATGAAAATTGGATTATTGGTGAGCTCTATGGCTGCTGTACACACAAATACCCTTAATTTAAGTGCTTATTTTTGACATTGGGGTCCCTAAATTTCAGTATCGTGATCTGAACAGAAATTATTACCCTACATACTTTCAGTGTTATTACTAATATTAACCACTTAAGGATATATATATATCATGAGAAATCCTCATTTCCTGTTCTTCTGTCTGTAACTCCACACAGTAATACAAGGCTTTCTCCCTGGTGTGGAGTGTTGGGCTCGCCCCTCCCTTGGACTACAGGAGGGTCAGGATGCTCTCTACGTTGCAGATAGAAAAAGGAGCTGTGTGTTAGTGGGCGTCCTGACTCTTCTGTAGTCCAAGGGAGGGGGCGAGCATTACTTGCATTACTGTGTGGAGTTTCAGACAGAAGAACAGGAAGTGAAGATTTCTCAGAAGAAATAAGGACATTTAAAAGCAAAATCGAAGGATGAGGTAAGTGAAGGAGGACTGCACTAAGGTAAAGGAAGCTATTTAGGATTTTTTTTTACCTTTACAACCCCTTTAAGTCATTGTCCACACTACAGAAGCTGCAAGGTGAGTATATTACACTTTTTTCCGCCTGCAGGTGTTTATGAAATGTTATTTTGCAAGGGGGTGAGGGCCACGTTTAAAAAATAGATTTTGTATAGCGTGAGGCTACACTTTATCACCTAAAATCCTGGATGTAAATGAACCCTTAGGTTAAATCTGAACTAAATCCTTTTATCCTTTATAGCCAAGGAAACTGCCATTTTAGCTTCTGTTTGATCTGCAGTTGCCATGGTGCTGCACATGTGATCAGTTATGACCCATCCAATTGACAACTTGACAGTTCACTTGAGAGCAAAAGCAACTGTGACAGTTCTCATTTACGGCATGCCTTGAATATGACTGTTTTGGGATACGGTTAAATCAATGGGTTTAGTTCCACTTTAAGATTGTTTTGCTGCTTGCAATATTAAGCATCTTGGTACAGCAATGTACAGAACATTTGCTGTATTCCTATATTCTATTGTGTTATTTAATGCAACTGTTACTCTTTTTTTTTTTAATTCAAGATTCCTGAAGCATATTTTAAAAGAAACCCCTATACTTTCCTTCTCACTGGGGAGTTTGTGAAGGTATCTTTACACAAGATAATGGCGTGGACACATATAATTATAATTAACTTGTACACGTGTGTGTTGTGAGAGTTTGGAGAGATTTCTGCGGTCTTTAGCTGCATGTCACCACAGGTTAACATTCACAGATAACCTAGATCCTCTGGTAAAATGGTTATTTGATTAAGTGAAGCATGCTCGAGAGAAAGCAAAGCTTGTCTACAACAATACTAACACTTGGCTGAGTCTGCAGCCCGAGAGAAGAGCACCGGTGAATTTTCTGGACTTCTTTCATGGCTGACTTGGGATGTGCTTGCATTGTCAAGGAGTGTGTTGACCTATCTCTTTGATGCATATTGATTATGACAATCACTCCTCTCTCCCTGCAGGCCATGGAGGCACAGATACAGAATTTTGGACAGACGCCATCTCAGTTGCTTATTGAGCCACATCCGCCTCGAAGCTCAGCCATGCACCTGGTGAGATATAATGGCTTGCTGGGAAATTCGTTTCTCTCTCAGCACAAAATCAGATCTGTCTACAAAATTAAATGCTTGTGTGAGTGGGAGAACACATGCACACATTATATGTGTGTGTGTGTATATATATATATATATATATATAATATATATATATATATACACACATACACAAACACACATATTCTGACATTTTGACATGATTTAGCTATATTTGTAAAAAGTGATTTTATTACACACAAAAAAAATACAAACATAAATGTCTCTAATTGTATGTATAGTCCATTCTTGACTATTATAGCATGTAGAAACAAACTAAGCTTGGGCATTTTAAAGACTGGAGGAAAAAAAGGAATGTGTTTCTCCTCGTATTTGTTTTATTATTATTTATTATTACAGTTATTTATATAGCGCCAGCAATTTACGCAACACTTTGTGTTGATTGTACATTTATATCTAGTCTCTGCCCTCAAGGTGCTTACAGTCTGTAAACATGGGCCAAAAATTGTCTGAAATCGGTCAGCTCTCCAGGAACCGCCCGACTTTCGGTCCATATGTACAGCTGTCTGTTCTACAGTCTCATGACTGTCAAAAGGGCATGCTGGAAAACAAGCATCCAACCAGCACTGACAGCCAATGGCTGCTCGGTGTGTTCTGTTGGGGGAAAGAGGGCAGTTCCCGTATCAGAATACGATAGCACAGTAGGGGAGATCGCTGCAAAAACATTGCTTGTTTTAGTTTTATTTATTTTTTTGTTCATCCCAATTGGTTGAGCAGAATAAAAACTTCTAGTGTGCACCCAGTTTAGGATCTCTATCTTACATAATTAACCTACCAGCATGTCTTTGGAGTGTGGGATGAAAGTAGTTGGAATTCCAACCAACGCCCCTAGTACTGCTAGACAGAAGTGCAAATCTGCCGGACCGTTTCCAGCGGATTTGGATCTGTTGGCTGTACACACCATCAGATCGAAATCCCCGCTGAATACATCTGCGGTGACGTGGCTGCGACGATGACGCGGCGACGTGCGCGACCCTGGAAGGTAAATACTTCCACGCATGCGTCGAATCATTACGACGCATGCAAGGGATGGGAGCGGACAGACTGATCCGGTGAGTCTGTACAGACGACCGGATCAGTCCGCTGGACTGGATTCCAGCGGATAGATTTCTTAGCATGCTAAGAAATTTTTATCCGCTGGGAATCCGTCGGCTGGATTTTTATCCGCTGGGAAATGTCCGCTAGGCCGTACACACGACCGGATCTATCTGCTGGAACTGATCCGCGGATCAATCCCAGCGGATAGATCCGGTCGTGTGTACGGGGCCTCAGAGATACAGAAGCATGTAGGGGTGTGCAGTTTTAATATTTTTATACCCTTTACACTTATAACTGTAATTACCTGGTTAGTCCTCTTGGCTTACTGCTGTAGGGTCTAAACTCTGGAGTTCTTACCTGGGCATGAAGATCTACATATGTTCCTTGTAGGGACTCTTGTTTCCTCTCAAAATATTAATAGCAAAATTGGTCAGTAGTGAAATTACTATCTAGCATACATTTTTTAAAAGCATTGTTCAGTATATGAACTTGAAATCTTCTAGAGGGCATGAACCCTACACTACTAAGTTTTCTGTACATGCATAGTATGTCAGTGCTATAGAAAATAGAGGAAATATTTGGGTAACAGAACTTTCAGATCTGTCAGTCTGAGTGGGGTTTGGGCAGATTATTGTCCAAGATGTTGATCTTAAAACGTTTTGTCATTATGCAGGTTTTGTGGTTATGCTGCACTATATAGCTTTTTCTTGTTGCGCTACAAAATAAATGTTTCCACTTTCTATATGATGTGTGTAGATGTTTTAAAGGCTCTTTCCTTTTCAGCACTTTCCTAACGTTTGTCTTTGCTTCTCTTCCTTCTCTTGTACAACAGTGTTTCCTTCCACAGAGCCCCCTCATGTTTAAGGATCAGATGCAGCAGGATGTCATTATGGTGCTGAAATTTCCATCCAACTCTCCAGTCACCCACGTTGCAGCAAATACCCTTCCCCATCTCACCATCCCTGCAGTGGTGACTGTCACATGCAGCCGAATGTTTGCAGTGAATAGGTGGCACAACACTGTTGGTATGTCATAATCTGCCTCACTGTGTGTTAGTTTAGAGTAGTGGTCTCCAAACTGCGGCCCTTTGCTTGTCTTTGCCCAGCCCTTGGGGCACTATTCCTCCCACTGACATCAACAATGGGCCATAATTCCGGCCACTGACATTAACAGTGGGCCACTATTCCTCTCAATGACACCAATGATGGGTCACTATTCCTCCCACTGGCACTAATGATGAAACACTATACCTTCCAATGACACCAACGGTAGGACATTTGTCAAAGACAGGACATTTTTTACTCCTACTGGCCACAGCCCGGCCCCTGTAAAGTCTGAAGAATACAATCTGGCCCTTTGTTTAGACAGTTTGGAGGCCCCTGGTTTAGAGCAAAGCTTTTCCTTTAACCCTGTTTTCCTAACCCCTATCCTACCCTTTGTCAAATCATCTTTCTTTGATCTTTGCAATTATCTTTTTTGCTACATCTGCCTTGTCGATTCGATCCATAATGTGTTACTTCAGTCACAGGACACACCTTCAGTTATGGTTAAAGTGTATGTCAGGCCAAAATAAAATAAAAATAAACATATGCAGTACATCTCTACAATACATGCACATTTCCCCATGATTTAACCCTTTAAAGACCCAGCAAGTACAGAAGAAAAATAAGTTTTGATCTACCAAAAATGGGCCCAGCTTCCAAGTCTTCTTGCAGGCTGACACCACACAGCAGTTTTGTGAACTAAGTTTTATCAGCACTGCCCAGTTTTCATTTGACAAACCACTAAGGGCCCTTGCACACGTGCGGACCGTATGTCCGTATTTCATCCATCCGTTTTTGCATGAAATACAGACATACATGTATCCCTATGGGATAGCGGGTGTCAGCGGATGAACATCCGCTGACACCCGATCTCATTGGTCCCCGCTATGGTCCGTTTCTGCAGAAAGAGGAAAATCCTATTTGTGCAGGGACCGCCCTGTCATCTGCCGGCTCAGCAGGGATCAACTGAACGATCCCCTCTGAGCAAGCGGGTATTAAAAGAATGGATCCTCACGGGATCCGTAAGTGTGAAAGGGCCCTTAGGCCTACCTGTTGTCTCATTTCCACAACATAAAACTAATCATTCTATAGTAACAAAATAAGGACTGGGAGGGACAATTACTCCACTTGAGATAACACTGGAAGTGAGTACTGGACACAGGAAAGCTCTGAATTTCTGTATGGGTTTCTTTAAATTTTTTGCACTAATCGGATAGATCTGTCAAAACACTTTCTTTTTTTTCAAATAGTTATTTTATTGAACACCACAAAAAGGGGGGAGGCCCCTTACAGTACAAGCATAATGTGAACAGCAGGAATATAATACAACATACTAAGGGTACGTAGTCCCTACTTTCGCTAGAACGAACAGTATTGTGTCAGGTGTCAAAACACTTTCAATGGTATATTTAACACACCAAAAGGGAACAAGTTCTTTGTTAGGATTTACATATGCTTTAAGAGATGAGATACAATTTTTAAAATGAATAAAATAGGAAGAGATAGGTGACATCGCAAACCACCGCAAAAGACCTCTTGGTGCAAGACCTTTCTGGCGTTTGGTCAGCAAATCTATGGCACACTCATTAGTGAAAATGAAAACTGATTACAACCAAGTGGGGAAATCTGTCAGAGATAGGAGAAAAGGAATTTGTAAAAGGAAAATTGTATTGTGCTTCTACTGCATTAGTAAAATCTTAATTTAGTCATACATACTCCACTAACTGTAACTGTTATAGTCGCTTGAAATATTTGCGGTCTCAAGCGTGTTGTGTCACTTAGCATGCACTAACACAATGCTGTTTTGTGGTAGCTTATCTTCTGTTGTTAACACTAATACTCAGGGAATTGTGTTTCCTGTGGGTCAGAGTTCTGTTTCTTCAGAGTGAGCTCCATGGTCTCTGCTCACACAGTTGGGTGTCTGACATTCAGCCCTCCCCTGAGACAAACACTCAGGACTAGAATTCAGCTACGACTCCCCTCTTGTCAGTTCTGCTCACTCTTAGTGTGTGTTGCTGAAGGTAGAAAATAAACTATACAACGCAATGCTGTAAAAGAGAGAGCACAGAAAGAATAATTTGAGTAATGCTGATTTGTTAACATTTGTATATTTGTATCACTGTAACTTCCACCTTGTAAAGGGTTGATTTATATATATATATATATATATATATATATATATATATATATATATATATTGTGATCCTTCACGCACATTTGACA
This sequence comes from Rana temporaria, assembly GCF_905171775.1. Classification (NCBI taxonomy): domain Eukaryota; kingdom Metazoa; phylum Chordata; class Amphibia; order Anura; family Ranidae; genus Rana; species Rana temporaria. The sequence continues at coordinate 76,118,505 of NC_053490.1, read as the reverse complement.
AGTGATTTGACAAGCCTGGACCAGCAACTGGTTCAGCCTCTCGACTATCTCCTCAGAGCATGAGCCAACCCCTCTTGCCCCCACCACAGCCCAGTGCTCCAGTGAGCGCTTGAGGGGAGAGCCCCAGGGACTCAGTCATGGCTTTCTGCTGAGAGCAGAGGGGGAGAATTGAGGGATCAATGGTGTTTAATCGCTCAGTTCTCAGTGCTGAGCCAGCGAAGCATCGATTCTGCATCCACCTAGGTGAGTATAATTGTTTTTTTTTTAAGCCCTCTTTTAAGGATTCTCTTTATAAAGAAAAGTGCACTTTCAAAAAAAATTACAGTTATTTTTTCTGACTCCCTGCCCTAACTTAAAAATAGCCTGCCCCCACCCCAGATGTATAGGTGCCTGCGGCACCCCTTTAATGTTGTCCACCTATGGTCGGCTGCACCTGCACACTTGTGATGGGAGTGTCAAAAATAGACATCTTGGGCAGCATCATGACTCTGCTCTCTCCTCCAATTAATATATTTCATCTGTTAGATTTCCAACTCTATGTAGTGCAAAAAAAAACTTGATTGGCTTACATTGCCATCCTTTTAAACAATTTATGGCTATAGGTAGAGTTCCATTTCCTGAGCAAGCCAAAAAAAACCCTGAAGAAGACTATGACCGAATAAGTTGAAACGTGTTGGGGTGTTCGTGTGGATATCATTCTTGTAATGTACTTTCAATTGATAGTTGTACCGTGTAACAATTGACAGCTGTAATGAAACATGATTGTACACATCTGTAGCCAGAATTCATATTTTAAATCCTATTCCCATTCTTGTACTAATTTTGTCCAATAAATATTTTACAATATTCTAAACTATATAAACGTTCTTGATTTAGAATAGCTAGCTGATAAAAAAAACCTTGGGGGTTAATTTTTCAATTATTTAAGGTGTGCAGCCCTTCAGACTTTTGGATAAGTGTTTTTCTATACATTGCCATCCTTTTCTTCTTTTTTACCCAGGAGAGATATTATTTAATAACACATTTAGGTATTTTTATTGAACACATATCTGAAATAAATGGGAGTTTTTTGTGTTGAGCAGATGTTCAGATTTATTTCTTGGAGTTTGTTTTTGAACCACTTCTATGATATTTTTTCCTAGACGTACACAGATTGATAAAGAATTGTATTAGGTCTGTAGGCATTTCATACATGTTATCCTGACCACACCTGAAGAAACTTATTTTTAGTCACACCAACTGTTTGTTCCATTGTGTTCTGAACTATGCACACAGATATAGTTCTCTAGTTATTTAAAAAAAAAAGTTTGACTAATTTATTTTGAGCTGTTGTGTGTTGTGTGTACCCATTCATGGATAACTGAACAGTCACTGCATATTTGTAATCAATTTTTTTTCATCTTTTCTGCAGGCTTGAGAGGAGCACCTGGTTACTCACTGGACCAAGCTCACCATCTCCCTATTGAGATGGACTCTTTGATTGGTATGTACTCGATTTTGTTATTTCTTTTATACCATTCTTCTATACCATTTTATTCTTTTATCTATCTTCTTATGTTATGAAAGCTTAGGAAATATTATGTGTCTCAGTTTAAATATAATGCAAAGGTGAAAATTATCTTCTGAGCCAGTGATGTTATTCCATTCAGTTTTATGGTACAAGATACAGTGATAAGTTATGATACAAGATTAAAAATGAAAGCAAATGTCTCATTAATTAATAGAATATGTTAGCAGCCGCAGCTGACTATTGACTTTGGGAGTGTCAGGTTTAAGCTTGCATGTTCCCTAGACCGAAACAAACTAGCCTAGTTGTGAAAATCACAGTAATACATAGGTGCAGTTCACTCATCACAGCCAATGCCTTAAATAAGAAAATAGCTCTTATTCTAAATTACTAATGTTAACGCTAATTCTAGACTGCATTCAAAGTTTTAGGGTTCGATAACATCTTTGCATTGGGCTAAAACACAACACATGGTAATGCGTTAACCACAGTGCTTTGCCACACAGTTGTGCACAAACATTCACTTTGAATGGCACCCTGACATACTGATAAACAGAACCTTTTTTTTCTCCAACGCAGTGCCAGTCAATTCAAAATAATTTGACTGCTTAACGCATTGCGATAATAATGCAATGCATGCTTAACATTGCACCGAGATAATGCAATGCTAAATGTACATGTTATATTTAGTTATTAAAAAAGTAACTAGAATTTCAGAATGCAGGTCTCATTTATTTGTACCATATTGTATTATGCTTTGATATTTGTATAATTCACTATTATTCTATTCAGTATTATGTGTAGACATTTATTCAGATAAGCATGCATTTCTATTACTGTTAACAAAATGCACAAATGGCCAACTATATTTTGGGTTTTTTGTATTCAGTTTCTTATCTTCATACAAATGTATGTTTGTTCAGTAACGCTGGGTTCATACCTTAGCGTTTTTGCAGCCTGCATTTGCGCAGGCACGGCAGCCAACGGGCTGCCGTGCCTGTATTTCTGCAAAGAAACAAAGGCCACATGGAAGTCGCGTGGTCTTTTTGACCATGCAATTTCCCTGTGGTTACTGCACCCGCAAACGTGCTGCAGGCTGATATGCATGAGGGTACCATACTATTTTTTACTTCCTTCAGGTTTTATGATGTCTTTGATTTCACAAAGCATTCAGTTGCTAAAGAATATAGGTTCCCAGCTCCCCATTTTTTTTTTTTTTAATTTATACAGAATCTGCAGCTTAACTGAACAATTACTACAACGGTGTAACAATTACTGTATATAAAATGCTTGCTTCAATTTATTTTCTTTAGCCAATAACTCTGGAGTGAACAAGCGTCAGATTACTGATCTTGTGGATCAAAGCATTCAGATCAATGCACACTGCTTTGTGGTCACAGCTGATAATCGCTATATCCTTATCTGTGGATTCTGGGACAAAAGCTTCAGGGTATATTCAACAGAAACAGGTAATTCTGAATTCAAAGTATAATATATCCAAAACTCAATGTTAAAGTACAAATGAAATCCAGCATTATGGTGAAGGAATACACTGGATATTTGACTTGAGTTTGAAATTGTTTTATTTATAGTACATCTGCTTGTCCAAAGCACCCAAAATGGTATTGTAGTAGGACTTCTGCCATGCAGCGACTCCAATGCATTTAGGGGTCTTGTGTCCCAATAGGAATATATATATATATATATATATATATATATATATATATATATATATATATATATATACACCGTATTTATCGGCGTATAACATGCACAGGCGTATAACACGCACCCTAACTTTAAGAGGGAAGTTTCAGGAAAAAAAACTTTCCATAGCCCCCTGCGTATAACATGCAGGCACAGTTTACCCTCTATTCTCAGGGTAAAAAAGTGAGTGTTATATGCCAATAAATACAGTGTGTGTGTGTGTGTATATATATATATATATATATATATATATATATATATATATATTTCTATTGGGACACAAGATCCCTAAATGCATTGGAGTCGCTGCATGGCAGAAGTATCTAGCTCCAACCAAAACTTTAGCTGTGTCCCTGTTAACCGAACCGGAATTGAGGATAAAAACACTGATGGAAATTGCAATAAAAGCTGATGCAGATTCTATATCTCTTCCGGTACTTTTTTTTTTTGAACAAAGACTGGCCTGCATTGCATAATTTTGCTGGCCTTGCCCAGTCTTTTTTTTCCTATCTTATACTGCATGTGGTATAATGCCAATATTTATTCTTTAGCACTTTTGATTCTGTATTCACAAGTTACCAGAGTTATTACTATGCTTGAGAAATCAGTATCACCTGGCCCTTCACTTTCAGCATAACATTTAATATTTGTAATTGCTTTCTCTCCTTAGGGAAGCTCACCCAGATTGTGTTTGGGCACTGGGATGTAGTCACTTGTTTGGCGAGGTCTGAGTCCTACATTGGTGGTGATTGCTATATTGTGTCGGGATCCCGTGATGCCACGCTACTTTTATGGTATTGGAGTGGAAGACATCATATCATTGGAGACAACCCAAATAACAGTAAGTTATGTCTACTGTTTCTTGCAGATATTCAGTGTTTCAAGTATTTTTTTATTCATCGATCATAGGAGTGCCTATCCATCCACCATCGTAGTATTCATTCATCCTAGCTGTGCCCAGCTATCCATCATAGCAGTATTCATTCATCCTAGCAGTACCCGTCCATCCATCTATCATGGAAGTGCACACCCATCCATTCATTGTAGCCCAGTTTTCAATTAAGCCCCTATGGCAGGGATATGCAATTAGCGGACCTCCAGCTGTTGCAGAACTGCAAGTCCCATGAAGCATAGCAAGAGTCTGACAGCCACAAGCATGACACCCAGAGGCAGAGACATGATGGGATTTGTAGTTTTGCAACAGCTGGAGGTCCGCTAATTGCATATCCCTGCCCTATGGATTTCTCCTTGGAGCCTTGGCTACAAGTAACATTTGTTGCCCTTGTTAATATACACATGCTCTGATAAAAGTGGGTATTGTACTCTGATTAAAGTGGAGAACACTGAATACCCAAGGACCATATGGAATACTTCACCATACTAAAGAGGATCCTGCACATCTTGGAATTTTTGGAAATCTTCGCAGAAGTTTTGTATTTTGGTAGCTTTCTTTCCTTTTGTCTAAATGTAATGCTTTCTTTGTAAATTCAGCAAAATTGGCCTGAATAATAAGGTAAAAATAACTTTCTTAATGTTGCTACTTCTGGTACCTTTAATTGTTGGTACTACAGGCAAAAGCATGTTATTACTAGTTCAACTACCAGTGTACATGTTACTTGGTACTTTATTTCTGTCAAATAATATTTTCATGTTTCAAAATTAAGATTTTAAAGTATAATGCTATGTTATCTAACCACTATAACATTTGGCAGACTTGATTAGATAATAAAAAAAAAAAAACATACACATTTGGCTTTTTAGGCCACCATCAAGAATCTTGCCATTCTCATGATACATAATTGTGTTAATTTATCATAGGTTTTCAGCAATTCTAAAATTGCAACCTTATTTTCAAATTTGATATTGTGCTAATTTTCTTTGCAAGTTGTCTTAGGTTACCTTCTAATCTGTGTATGTTTAATCTCCCTTTGTTGGGATTTGTAAGAATATAACAAAACTTAGACAATAAATTGAATACCAGCAGGCTATTTCCATACCTACAAAGCATAGGTCCTCGTACATCAGTACACAATATCATATAATAAAATACATCAATATTTTATAGTACATTAGCACTTGTCAGTCTGCAGATATCTGTATTGGGAGAGAATGTCATTTAACAGTTCAGTATTGTTATGTAAGCTAAATATACATTTGCACACCCACATCTTGGGCCCGATGAAGTGTTGAGTTAGGTTTCTGTCCATGTTAATTGTCAAGTCACTAATTTCCACAAAAGCTGGCTTTAAACAGAACTTTACCCATAGCAGTTTGATGACAATAATGTTTTTTAATATTAGAACAACATTCCAATAATTATGCTACCAAAATTATTGTGTGCTGTATATTGCCTCCAGCATTGCTCTAATTTCTTCTTGCTGGAGGCCACCATTTTGTTGAAGTCCAGAGCAATCACTTCCTTGGAGTTGTGTCTATATTCTTATTGTACATGTTTTTGAAAAACAAGGCTCATCAATGGTGGGCGCTGTAGCGATTACCAGTTGGATCATGGAGACCTCAAGAAAGTATACATATTTGCCAGCACACCATGGATCTACAATCAACATCCAAAAGTTTTTATTGCAGAGAGATCACATCACAGACAAGTGCAACATTTTGAAGTCGCGTAGCACCCTTAGGCATCACATTCTGTTCTGGCGAATATGTAGACTTCCTTATTGGAAACTCTCCCTTCTCCTTGGTCTCAAAAAATATGTCACTTTCTTCAATTAAAATATGTACATTTCCAGCCTTGATTGTATGTCTTGGCAAGTTAGAAAGGAAGGCTGACAGAAGCTTTACAGATCTGCCCATGAGAGAGAGAGGAGATAAAACTATCTTTGTATTTTTAACGCTTTTGTGTCTCTTTGGTAGCAGAGTTTGTAATGACACCTTTCCTGCTTTTATTTTCTCCCTCCCTAATCTGTGTTCGTCTCGCACAGTCTGTGTTATTCCTGTTGCTTTTTTTTTTCCTCTTCAGCAATAGTAAATCTTAAAGGTTTTTGTTGATCGGCCTCTAGTGGCTGTGATTTTAGGCAGACTGTGCCAGGAATAGAGTGAAACTGAGCATGTGCAGAGCTGGCCAATACTGGATTTTAAACAGTATAGACTTATTTTTAATGTTTTGAACAGCTATACAAATATACTGCAAAAGAAGCAAGCCTGAAGTGATCAGTCAAAACCTGATAGGAGATTGTATAGAAGGTTTACCATGCTAAAAAGAGGGAGAAACCCCTAAGATAGAGAGTGACAAAAAAAAGCAGTCAAGCTCCAACCCCAATGATTGCCAATGGCATCAAGTAAACAACACTGTACATTCAGTATGCTTGTAGTATTCAGAATACTTTATTAATTATTTTATTAGTATACCCAGTCACGCCATGTGATTTGAAAGTTATCATTTATGTCTTTGTCTTGGACCAAATTTTGATCAGTGTAGGGCCAGCTAAAAAAATACATTAGATCAACAATAGGAGGTTACACTTGTCTGGTCGAGAGGCCAAGATTATCCCTATCCGGCACTGCAAATCCAACTCTATATTTTTGCAGGACAAGAACATGCTTATATATCTTGTATTTGTATCTTGTATTTTCTTTTATTTTTATATTTTCATATATAAATGTCCTGATTTGGTAATTTATGGAAGTCAAGTGGAGGTGGAGACGGAGGTGGCTTGCATGTATAATTTTTTAGGGAATATTGTGTATCCATTTTGATTATATTAATCTGTCCAAGCCATGAAAAGCTTGGTTTATTAGAGGATTATAGAAATGTGCAGTTGTGGCACAAGATTATAGTTTACTGACACTAAGGCTGGCCATACACGATGCAAATTTCTTTCCTGCAAAGAAATTTGCACGATTCCCCCATCAACACAGACCGTGTTGACAGGGGAATCAGCAATTGTCTTCTCCTGGCGGGGGAAGCCAGTGATTGCTAGCAAGAATCACTAGAGAATTTGGCAGGCTGGTTTTACCCAAGTTGATCGACCGATCATTTAGCCTGCCCAGTAACGGTTCGAATTTCGGCCGTTCCTGCTGAACTGCCCGAGATTCGAACCCTGTATGGCCGGCCTAAGTCGTCATTATAGGCATTACCACCCATTCTATTTATTTTGTTTTATTATGTTTTATAACAACATACAAATAGGCTTCTTATCATTTATTTAAACCTCAATGGGTTTGTCATTTGATGAGAGCATCCTCTGCCTAGTACAGCTATAAGGCCAGCTGTCCATAGAGGAACAAGTGCAGTACCACTTTATCTTTACATATTTGGCAGAGAAAATAGGAATTGCCCGTTTTATTTTTTCTATTTGGCAGACTAACTTCATTACAGTCACTGCTAGTCTGGTATTCCTACACAGTCCATTCTTTTGTATTACTGCATGAGCGATATATATGTGCATGACACACACTGGCATAAGATACATTTGAATTGTAAGGCAAGTCTTTCCTGTGTATATAGGTTCCTTTACATTTGAGCATTAAGGTTGAACCAGCTTACCCATCGTATGCTTGTACTTGGGTGACCTACATTTTTACTGATTTGTAAGTGTGTGTTTAATTTGTACAGTCTGGACATTAGGTACCCCTGCAAACTTCAGAATGGTGCAAAGAACACATTGACTTCATACAAGAGCATGTGCACTTATAATGCTGCTGTATTTTCCCTGCCAACTTTTTGATGCCTTGTTTAATAATGATTGGCCAGGGACACCTCTTACCAGATTAAATGTAAAATTACTCAATCTGGCCAAAAATCTGAAGTAAAACTGCATAAGTATTCCATATATACACATGGAGAAATAGAGGTGGGTGTATAGAATTACAGCAGACAATGCGCTTCCTGCTTACCAGCTTCATTAAACAACAATTCTTCAAGAAAACCGGAGCTTGTTAGATGAAAATAAATGATAGCAAGTTGCACAATCTAGGTTAAATCCAATTAGTTAACATCATTAGGACGAGCATGAAAAAAAAGATACACTGAAGATACACTCAGTAAAGGATTACATTTCAGTAGCTGTCATCCAGAGGTTCAGATTAGAGATAGACTATGAATTATGTGGAAAAACCTTGATAGGTTATTATAATTGACTGAGCTATGTGTTAGACGTGATATTTTTGAAGGTTTTTCTATTTTTTTTCTTCTAAAACAACTGAGACAACTAATTATCTGTTTTTGGCTTCAGTGCATCCAATTAGTAAATGACAGGTAGTTTCATGCATGTTGTGTGTTCAAAACATTTTTATCCAGGATTGTTTAAAATGCACATATAAATTGATGGGGCACATAAATCATCATACCTGAATGAGCTTTCCTAAGATAGCTTAGCGCAGTGATGAACTCAACTAAAGATATTAATCATATTATTGGTGATTAACAAAACTCAGTGTTCTGAGCTAATTTAATGATGCTTACTTGAAATGTTATTAAGTCCTTTAATACAGTATTGTTATGCTATATATAAATATGTATTTTGAACTGGATAATGAAATAGATCACTGCCCAAAATATGTCCCAAATGTTAATCCCTTCCCTGCTAGCCTTTGCCTAAAGGCTTCGTACACACGATTGGGTTATCCGACGGTAATTGTGTGATGACAGGCTGTTTTCGGAAAATCCGTTTGTATGTTCCATCGGACAATTGTTAGATTTTCCATGGACAAATGTTGGATAGCATGCTTTAAAATTTTACGACAATTGTGTGTTGTCGGATTTTATGATTGTGTGTACACAAGTTCTTCGGACAAAACTCCAAAGTACAAAAACCCATGCTCAGAAGTAATGCTCACCATAACACAATATTAGCAGGAGTTTCCCAAAGGGTGGTGCTAAAGAGCTGAAAAACCACGTAGTTTTGTGTGTGTTGGCCGATAATTCTTTGCCGTTTGTATGCAATACAAGTTCACGGCCAACGCCCTTCGGACACAAGCTCTACGCTTTGTCTGATGAAAATCCAATTGTGTGTATGAGGCTTAATACTTTTTTTATTTTTTAAACCGTGCTGCATGGGCTAACTATTCATTTTTGTCTAGGGGATTGGAGAGCAGAGATATACTTACCTAATCCTCTGATCCTCACCGCACAAGACCATTCCCTATGGCCCCCCCCCAAAAAAAATCTGTGAACTCACCCAATCCTCCTTCCCACGAATATATTGGTGGACTATTCCTAATCTCTTCATATCTAGAGCAGGTCTATGGGTCTTATGCAGTGGACTTTTTTTTCTCATGCCCATAGACCGACTTTTTCTTTTTTATTTATTTGTATAACTGTTTACCTTAATTTTTTGTCCAGCCATCTGTTTACAGCTTTACACGTTCATTAATTGCCTTTCTCACTTCTTGTGTGAGTACTTTGAGGTATGTTTATTGTGAATCTCTGTATTCGTATTTATTGCAAAGATTCACATGTAACAGTTTGTTTTCTTACTGCCGCTGTAAATACATTAAAAAAAAAACTCATTGAAAGAAAGTCAATTCAAGTTTAATTGTGATGCTAACCCTTTAAAATAAAGAATTAATAATAAACAAGACACACCAAAATAGGTCACACAACTGAATAGCGCCTATCAAACAGCAATATAGAGAATACTTGATGAATTAAAACATTAACCCATTTATGAGTAGCCAATAAGTTTCCTCTAGGATGACTGGTATATGAGAGGATACACACTGTTTTGAGGAAATCATTAGTATAAAGAAACAATGTGTGGGGTAATCCTGATAGTTTGAACCTGGATTTAGTAGGTACATACCAAAGTTTATACAAGCAAGTATAATATTAAATTCATGTTTTTCCGATGTAATATTACATATATATTGCATATCACATGGGGGGGGGGGGGAAACATGCTATGGTAAAGAGGTAGTAAAAAAAAAAAAAAAACTTACTCCCTGCAAGGTAAAGACATAGCGGCAGATCCACAAAGATCTGCTCCGTCGCAGCGTATCTAAGATACGCTACGCCGCTGTAACTTACTTTGCAAATCTTTGAATCCTGAAAGAATTTGCGCCGTAAGTTACGGCGGCGTAGTGTATCTCTCGCGGCGTAAGGGCGCGGAATTCAAATGCGGCGAGTAGGGGGCGTGTTTCATTTAAATGAAGCGCGTCCCCACGCCGAACGAACTGCGCATGCCCTGTCCGTCAAAACTCCCAGGGTGCATTGCTCCAAATGACGTCGCAAGGACGTCATTGTTTTCGACGTGAACGTAAATGGCGTCCAGCCCCATTCACGGACGACTTCCGCAAACGACGTAAAATTTTCAAAATTATACGCGGGAACGACGGCCATACTTAACATTGAGTACGCCACCAGTTAGCAGCTTTAACTATACGCCAGGAAAAAGCCGAACGGAAACGGCGTAAAAGAATGCGACTGCCGCTCGTACGTTCGTGGATCATCGGAAATAGCTAATTTGCATACTCAACGCGGATTACGACGTGAACGCCACCCAGTGGCCACCAGAAAATTGCATCTTAGATCCGACGGCGTACGCCTGTCGGATCTAACACAGATGCCGTCGTATCTTGTTTGGTGGATACCAAAACAAAGATACGACGCACAAAATTTGAAATTCTTTGAGGATCTGCCCCCTAATGTGCTAGTATACATTGCATACTACCACTGTATGAAATAATTACCATAAATCAAAGCCCTCCTCTTGAATGGCCGAGCCACGATGACGTCACTCATGCTCATGGAAGACACGGCCTGGGCATAGACCTTCAGAGCGCATGCACTGGTGACGTCACCGGCTGCCAACCAGGCAAGTGTCTCCTAAACGGTGCACATTTAGGAGATATTCATTTAACCTACAAGTACGTTTAACTATAAGCTTACCTTTAGGAAAAATCTAAATTTCGGGTTTACTACCACTTTAAAATCAAATACTCTGCAGGATTTAAATACAAAAACAAACCGTATTAGCAGAATAATACTTGTATAACACATTTCTGCATACAGTGAATTTAATTTGAAGAAATAAGAGACATAAAAAGAGACCTAAAAAGCAGTTTGACTATATATATAAGTGATCCAAATGTAATAGAAGTGCTAATAAATGTTCCCTCACTATGAAATGAATTGATGACCAAGACTAAGGCAATTCACAGTTGGGAATCATTGAGAGAATGGGACAAGTGCTTAAAATGTATAGTGGCCAAACCTCTTTTTATATATGTACTGCTGTTGTCATTGGCAGGACATTGTTCTTATTAAAGTAATTGTAAAGTCTTGTTTTTTTTTTAGTTAAAAATAACAAACATGTTATTCTTATCTGCTATGTGCAGTGGTTTTGCACAGGGCAGCCCAGATCCTCCTCTTCTCTGGTCCCTCTTCGGTGCTCCTGGCCCCTCTTTCCTGTTGAGTTCCCCCCACAGCAGACAGCTTGCTATGGGGGCAACCGAGCCAAGCCACAGCTCCCTGTGTCCATTCAAACATGGAGCCATGTCCCAGTCCCGCCCCCTTTTTCACCTCATTGACAACAGCTGGAGCTAATGGTGCCACGCTGCTGTCTCAACCAATGAGGAAGGGTAGTCCCGGGCAGCCGAGACACTCCAGCAACATCGTTGGATAGAGATGGGGCTCGGGTAAGTATTAGGGGACTGAAGAAGGCTTTTTACCTTCAAAAAGGCACAACTGGTAATCCAAATAAGGTGCATGTCACCCAGCATTACTGGGGGTACAAAGCTTGATGGAAAAGTAAAGGCTTTAAATCTTAATGCGTATAATGCATTAAGATAAACTTCTGCCTTTACAACCACTTTAAAGGGTCACTAAAGGAATTTTTTTTTCTAGCTAAATGGCTTCCTTTAACTTACTGCAGTCCTGGTTTCATGTCCTCATTGTTTGTTTTTGCTCTAATCCTTCTCTGTTCTGAACACTTCCTGGTTGTCTGTTTCCTGATGAAAAAAGTCATGGGAGCTTTCTCTCTGTGGTCACTAATCAAGGAGGTGTGATTACTGTGTGTCTAAAACCCCTCAACACCAATCAGTTTCGTTTTCCAAACCATCACTGCCCTGTATTGGCTCTGTGCAGCAGAGAAGCAGGAAACATGAAAAAACTAAACTGAAACTGTAGGTACATTATATGATTGATTTTGATCTATTTTTAATCATTTTTAAATGGAATCAGTCAACTATTATGGCCCAGATTCACGTAGATTGGCGTAAAACTCGGTGGGCTTAACGTATCTGATTTACGTTACGCCGCCACAAGTTTTACAGGCAAGTGCTTCATTCACAAAGAACTTGCCTGTAAATCACTCGGCGCAAGCCCGCCTAATTCAAATTAGTCAGGTAGGGGGTGTGGAGCATTTAAATTAAGCGCGTTCCCGCGCCAAACGTACTGCGCATGCGCCGTCCGGAAAATATCCCAGGGTGCATTGCTCCAAATGACGTTGCAAGGACGTCATTGGTTTCGATGTGAACGTAAATGGCGTCCAGCCCCATTCACGGACGATTTACGCAAACAACGTAAATTTTTAAATTTCGACGCGGGAACGACGGCCATACTTAACATTGGTTGCCCCTCATATAGCAGGGGCAACTTTACACCACGCAAACCTAACATAAACGTAACTTCACTGCATCGACCGCGCGTACGTTTGGGAATTTGCGTATCTAGCTAATTTGCATACTCGACGGGGAAAACGACGGAGGCGACACCTAGCGGCAAAAAAAAAAATGCATTTAAGATCCGACAGCCTAAGAGCCTTACGCCTGTCGGATCTAATGGATATCTATGCGTAACTGATTCTAAGAATCAGTCGCATAGATACGACGGCCCAGATTAGGACTTACGACGGCGTACATGGCGTTGCGCCGTCATAAGCCCTTTGAGAATCTGGGCCAAAGTCTCTATACCCTGTAAACAGTCATTTCAGCAACAAAAAAAAAATTCCTTTACAACTCCTTTAAGTGTATTTTTGATTTTGTTGCAAGGTATGCTGCTTACTACAAGGAAGTTAAGAGTATTTTCATAGCTGTGTTGTAATGATTTTGTCATTCATCGCTATAGAAATATTCTTTCTTTCTCTACAGCAATCAGGTTTTGCTCAGATGGACACATGGTGATTGTGAGAAAACAATTTATCTTCATAAAGTGTTCAAACAGAATATTGAACTTTAGGTTGTCTCAATAAGTGACGCCGGGATCAATAAATATTGACATTTAAGTCCACGTACGTGATGCTCTTGGCCTCTCCAGGGGAATGTGTGGAAAGTGGAAGCGATGAGGTCTCCTGCATTTCGACAATGTTAGAGATAATAATTTACTACTGGAAATCCTCACTAATCACAGAGTCCTGCTTTTGGAATTTTCTGTACTGCCTCCAAGTGTTATTGTCAGTCAATTTTCCCTTTTAGCAGTTATTTGGAAGCATAATATCCTGATGTTACCTACCGATCTCAACACATATGTGGTGCAGTTCTCAAAGAGATTAGGCAATTTTAGATATATTTTCTCCTGTTATCAAATGTGCTCCGAGTACAGATGACATAGAAAGCTGAACATTAGGTGGAAGATACAGACATGCAATGACAGCATTCATGCCATGACTACACCTGCAAATAGTGTCCATAAGTTCACTTCTGTGGGCCTACTGTAAGATCAGATCAAGGTCTGTAAAAGGTTTGGCCATACAGACCAATTTAGTCTGTAAAAGGTTTGGCCATATGGACATAGGATTTAATGTTAAAGCGGGGGTTCTCCCTAAATTTTTTTTATTTTTTTCTAGCATCTCATTCAGCATAGTAGCGTGAGCTACAGTATGCCTTTATATATTTTTTTGGCGCCGTACTCACTGTGTAATCGCGTAGTAAAGTTTCAGGGGAATGGGCGTTCCTATGTAGAGGGCTCGTGATTGACGGCCGGCTATGGCGCTTCACGGAAATAGCCGAAATAGGTGTTTGCTCTTCACGGCGCCTGCGCAGTCAGCTCCGATGTCTGTGCGCAGGCGCCGTATAGTGCCGGGAAGAGCCGAGACCTACTCCGGCTATTTTCGTGAAGCGTGACGCGCCATAGCCGGTCGTCAAACACGAGCCCTCTGAATAGGAACGCCCATTCCCCGTGGGGAGTCTGACATTTTACTATGCGATTAAACAGTGAGTACGGCGCCCAAAAAAATATAAAGGCATACTGTAGCTCGCGCTACTATGCTGAATGAGATGCTATAAAGTTGTTTTTTAGGGTGAAACACCGCTTTAAGATCAGGCTTTCTGAACCCAAATTTAATCCAGCAGCACATTTTACTTTTATCATCATATTTAGAATGTAGTACATTGTGTTCTTTTTCACCTGTCAGATAAAGGAGCAAATAAACACCTTTGAACAGCAGCATTGTTAGTCTGGGGGGAAAGATAGTGTTAGAAGGACTAGCAAATTTAGATATAATAAACAAATTGAAGCCAAACTCCAGCTAACACTTTTTGAGCAGTTACAGAAACAGCTTTGTTCCTTTTGGGATAAAGGTTTTACATAAATAAAAGCTGACCGTTGTAAGCACCCCTGTCAGTGGTAAATGGTTTGTCTTAACCCTATAATGGCTATATCTGCAGGACAGCTTGTTCTGTTGAAACATAACAGACTTACTGGCAGGATCACCCATTGAAAATAAAATGAAGAAAGCATAAAAAAGAACCAATGCAGCCATGACATTTAAGAATTGGTAAGCTGAAATATAATGTTTTCTTTTGGGTTTAATTTTTTTTTGAACGATATCTGCATTTAAGTTTGGCCTGTGTTTTCAAGGAGCTTTCTCAGATTTTGGGCCGTTGAAGCCCACTTCCTGACGTAAAGGGGATTATCGAATTTGGTCATCCCCACCTTCTTTAAGGCTCAAAAGTTGACTTCTCAAGAATGCCTACCATGACACAGAGAAAGTTTATTTTGTATGGTGCAAGGCTAGGAAGTTCCATCCTAGGAAGTACATCCTGCCATTGTCTAGATCACCAAGGCAGACTAGTTGAGGCTTTTGTACAGGGCGTCGCCCACATCTCTCTTCCTGTACTCTCCATGGAAACTTACCCCGATTCGGCAGATAACGTTGGGGTGCCATTATTTTCCTATTGCTGCAGTAAATCAGGCAGTGCAAGACTAGTTTAATTTTTAATGATTTTTTTTATTGCCTATTGTTTTACGTGGTAAACATTACTATTGCTTGTCTATTGTCTTAGAAATAGCATCAGGGAATGATATTTTCAGTCCAGTTATGGAGGAGACAGACTTCTATTAAAGAGCATACGAGTCATACATAGAGCTAATAATTCACCCAACGTGTCACTGGCAGATGATGCCCTGGCACAGCAGAAGGAGCGAACAAAAAGCCTTCTCTGAAAAACAAGCTTTTCACAAATCCAGAAACTAATTTGAAAGTGATAAAAATTAATTTGCACACTTTAATTGGAAGCAGCCTCTGCCTTGAGAGCTGAGAGAAGGAGCAGGCATCGCTTGCTACAAGGCTGATTGAATTTTTTGTCAGGTAGGTATATAAGACTCGCCTGCTTATCCTCCAAAGCCTTTCTGTGCAATACATTATGTTCAGCCTCTGACTGGTGTTCTTTAAAAGGATCAATGCTATTCATGTTCCGTCCCCAGTGTCTGAAATTTCATTGATCCTGGGACTTCACCTGACATTTCTCATTACTTTCCTTCCAACAGGATACTCGCCAAAGGTGTGGGCTTCAGCTTCTAAGTGTGAATTACTGCCTTGTCTAAAGGGACTGTCTGCTTTAGGAGATGCTGTATCTTCCTGCATATTGCAAATATATATCCTAGCAAATGTTATGCTTCGTGGTCCTTATTTGTCAGATGGTGCTTCATAAAGAACTATCTGTATTATCCCACCTCAGTACAAACAAATGACCAGTGCCCCCATCTATAACTGGCCTTCACGTCAAGGAGCTAATGGAAGGGCACTGCATGTCAAACAAAACCAAAGAAAATTCCCAGCTCGACTTATCAACCAGACTACAACCAACCAAATAATTGTGTCTAACAGTTTGCGTTAAAAACAGGGGTTTAGTTTGGACACATTTGCAAATACATACATGCGTTAGCTGCAGATCTACTTGTCGGTACCCCCCCCCCCCCCCCCGTATTATCTGCAGTCCTAATTCTATACATTTTTGAGAGCCTTCATAGTAGAAGCATATGCATGATGGTGAACAGATAGAGGGGGCAGGTAAGTCTACAGCTTACGCATGTATTTGCATTAAAAACAGGTGCTTAGGCCCAGATTCACAAAAGAGATACGACGGCGTATCTCCTGATACGCCATCGTATCTCTGTTTTAGGGTCTTCCTAACTATGCGACTGATTCATAGAACCAGTTACGCATAGTTGGCCCTAAGATCCGACAGGTGTAATTGAATTACACTGTCGGATCTTAGGATGCAATACCTCGGCCGCCGCTGGGGGGAGTTCGCGCCGTAAACCAGCGTCGGGTATGCAAATTAGTAGTTACGGCGATCCACGGCGGTTTTTCGCGTTCGATACGTCGCTGCTAGTCTAGTTTCCCGTCGCAAAGTTAGTCGTCGTTTTTGCTGCCCTAACTTTACACAGCACACGTATGTGCTGTATAAAGTATGGTCGTCATTCCCGCGCCGAAATTTGAAAATTTGTTGTCCTTGCGTAAGACGTCCGGGAATACGAAAGTACGCTACGCACGTCGCCGTTCGAAAAAATGACATCACTTCGCGCAAAGCACGGTGGGAATTTCAAAACGGAGCATGCGCAGTAGGTCCGGCGCGGGAGCGCGCCTAATTTAAATGGCACACGCCCCTTTGAATTACGCGGGCTTACGCCGGAGCCGCCAGCGTAAGTTTTCATGCAAGTGCTTTGAGAATCAGGCACTTGCGATGAAAACTTGCGGCGGTGTAACGTATATACGATACGTTACGCCGCCGCGATTCTACGTGAATCTGGGCCACAGTTTGCACACACTTGCAAATGCATGCGTAACCTGCAGACTTGCTTCCGAACAACATTTCCTTATGAAAGACACTTTAATGACAAATACCTTTATACAGTTATACAGTCTACACATTCATCTCAGTCATTCTCTTAACATCATCACAGATTGTTTTCTACGTATGATGTATTTTTGTCATACTATTATAAACCTCATATAAGCATATTTTAAACTTTTGTATTTGTATTTTAGAATTGTCTTCACTATTGTGTAGTAAATGACAATATACTATTGTACAGTCCCCATCTGAACCTCTGGATATTTGAAAGCCACACTTTTGCTGAATTGGTTAAGCTAGAAGCAATGAGGTTTCAATTCCCTGTAGATTCTCTTCACCTGAAGCCCTTTTTGTTTCTTAGCCTTTAGCCCTGTGCTACATCTATCATTTAGGATGTGACAGTATGCGTTGCTGAATTTTGAATGATTGTTGCAGTGCTTGGCATCTGTCCCTTGGAAGGATGAAACGTTTTTTGTCCTTTATGCTTCAGCCATTGTTTTATCTCTGGGATTGTGTTTACAGCGGCCTTTTTGATCTTGGATATTAATTCTGTACTGTAAATGCAAGCAATGGAACATACGTGTAATTTCACACAGACATATGGGGGTATGGTGGTGGTGGGGTTATAGAACAAGCACAGACTGAAACAGGGTAAATAATGCATTTCGTATCTTTTTCCAAAATATGTGTGCTATTTATAAAGCACAAAGATGAGCAAATTTTGTAGGGTGTACACGTTTAGTGTCATAAGTCGGCACAACTTGAGTGCTAAAGATTGATGTTTCTAAAGCAATGTATGCATTTCAAATAGAATATCTGCTTTTTGGTTCTGTATACATAGTAGATTGTGTGTTTTTTTGCCATAGATTTATAATTTTACAGTTTGCGATTTTAAGTGGTTCTAAAGGTTTAAGGTTTTTATCTTAATGCATTCTATGCATTAAAGTGATTGTAAAGGTTCGTTTTTTTTTTTAATTAACAAACATGTTATACTTACCTGCTATGTGCAAGGGTTTTGCACAGCACAGCCCTGATCCTCCTTTTCTGGGGTGCTCTGGCAGCACTCATGGCCCCTCCTCTTTTCACTGGGTGCCCCCAAGAGGCTTGCTATTGGGTGCACTTGGCTAGGGGAAAGAGCCAGAACCACTGGCGGGGTACTCGAAGAAGATGAAAATGAAGAGGATCAGGGCTGGTCTGTGCAAAACCATTGCACAGAGCAGGTAAGCATAACATTGTTTTTCTTTTTTCTTTTCTTTTTTTTTTAATTATTTCCTTTAGGCTAGGTTCACACTGCTGCGAATTCAAAATCGCGGTAAAATCGCGATTTTACCGCGATTTCGCGGCTGCGGTTTTGCCGCGATTTCGGCCACGATTTAAGAGACATCTGTGCAGGGTTCAATGTAAATCGCGGCCCGAAATCGCAAAAAGTAGTACAGGAACTACTTTTTGAAATCGGTGCAGCACCGCAGATGCGGCGTCGCACTGATTAGGACGGTGCCATTGCCGACAATTGCCGGCAAATGCCGCCGATTTGACATGCGATTTGACATGTGAAATCGCATCTCAAATCGTACCAAATCGTACCCAGTGTGAACCTGGGCTTAGAATTACTTTAAGATTGCCTAACAAAACTGTGTATTTTTCATAACCAAAATTACAGATTCTGTTCTTCAGAGCAAAGTGTGATTATATAACTAATATTTTATGGTTCTATTACAAAAAAAAAAAATATCCTATCGTATGTATTCTGACTCTTTTATGGTCCTAAATGTTTTTTACCTCCAATATTTCAGGTGATTACCCAGCTCCCAGGGCTGTCCTGACTGGCCATGACCATGAAGTTGTCTGTGTATCAGTATGCGCTGAACTGGGTCTCGTCATCAGTGGAGCTAAAGGTTTGTTCATATTGTATCATTTTCATTCAGAATCATATTGACAAAAGTTGTTAATAAAAAAATTTAATCCATGTTAACTTTAAGAGGTTGTAGACAGACAACATGGCTTCCAGCAAAGTTTGAATGTCACTTATCTGAGTACAATGCATTAGGAACCTGTGCAAACCTATTGGGACATGATACACAATTAAGTGTTTTTACTAAGGTTGTGAACTTCCCTGCTTTACAATTTAAATTTATCAGTTTTTGAAAACACTGGTGCTGATATTGAGGATGAGTAAGTCTCTCAGCCTCCACCAGATTACCGTATATACTCGAGTATAAGCCGGGTTTTTCAGCACATTTTTTTGTATGCAAAGTTTGTTGTCCAGGAGACCTACGGCCGGGGAGCACCGATTTTTCAAATCCGGGCACCCCTTCCATAGGTTACCATGTTAAATGGTAATTTCTCCGGTGACTTTGGGGACCTGGTACTGGCCAGTCGTAGGCCCACTGGACCCGGAACTTGGCACACATGTAGTCCCATTTCTCCTCTACAAGTGTGCAAAGTTTGTTGTCCCATGTTAAACATCAGTCTAGGCATGGGCACAGTGAGGCACGCACATGGACACAGTGAGGCAAGGTGAGGCACAGTGAGGCATGCAGATGGTCACCCTAGGCTTATACTCGAGTTAATAATTTTCCCATTTTTTAATATTCGGATCGGCTTATACTCGAGTATATACAGTAATTTTTTTTCTGCTGTCATTCAACTTCCTCTTAGAGGGTGGCAATGTTCTTACTTCATGGCCCCACTGTAAAAGCCACCCCCTTTTAATCGCTTCCTAGATGGACTAGTGCCCAGATGGCAAGGATAACTTGTCACAAATTTGTTGCAGTGTTGAATTGTAAGTCTGTTAACTTGCTGCACATTTTCACAGGCAAGTTGTACACTTGCAAAGCACTTGAAGCACAAGTTCTAGTTGACACTTTTCCAATTTTGTAGCAAATTTGCATGGCAAGTCTCTAGCAAGAGCAAAGTTGCAGTGGTGAGTCTACAGCAAGAGCTCTGCATGTCACAGTGACCCCTTATGGTCGGATGACTATTGCACATCATAACTGAACCTGAACTTGCAGAATGTTTGCAAAGAAAGTTGATCTGGAGTCATGTAATTCGGACTTACTGCAATTGTGCAACAAACTTGTGAAGCTTGGAAAGTCAAACTTGCAGCACAATGGCTTGATATCTGGGTGACTATGGATTATAAGATGTGTAGTGAGCACAGAGCAATGCACACTACCACAACTATTGTGCACAGCTTCTTCCAAACAAACACAAGTGGGTGGAAAATTGAGAAATTCAGTAGCTCACGGAGGATTTTACAAGACGGTAAAAAAAAACACTGTAATAAAAATGATTACAGGGCCATTAAGTAGTGGATGTGTATGGATTATTTTTGAAGAATAAGGATATCATTTACTGTCACTTTAGGTTTGACATTTATGAATTACACTAAAAGCTGAATTAAACAAAGAACCATGTTTAATTTCCCCACCTTCCTTCTTTACAGTGATATGTTTACCATTAGATGACAGATGCTGTTTCAGAGAAATGTTACAATATTGCCAAAGGACCTTGCTGTGGGACCCAGTAATCTTTAATGTGTATGTGTTGCTTTACATACAGATTAGAAGGGTCTTCCCACTTGTCTGAATTAATTAGAATTCCAGGCTAATTCTACTCTTAAAATTGCTCCCTTCTCCCCCCCCCAACACTTATGCTGACTAAGCTATGTAAGAAATGTGTATACTTACCTATTTCCAGGCCTCTCTGGTCCAGTCATGGGATTAGACTCCCCTGCGTCAGCAGTGGCTGTAGGTGAGAGGAGGGAGCTCCAAAAACAGATGGGTCGTAGGAAGCCTATAGGTGACGTCACTGCTTCCAGGAATTCCAGCCATTGTTGAGCACACTCTCCACTCCCCTGCAGCTGCCGCTGGCTGGCACAGGGGATTGTGTGACTGGACCAGAGCAGGCTGAAACGTTTATACATATTTTTTTACATAGCTTAGTCAGCATAGGTGTTGGAAGGGGTAATGGAGTATTTTTAAGACTAATTAGGTGGTATCCTGGAATTCTACTTTACGTGGTGGAAGGATTGACCAAAAGTTTCACCCAAGTGGTTGGCTACTTTTGGGACATGTGACGGGGCTCGCATACTGTACTTCTGAACTTTTCTTTAAAGCAGATCTTCACTGCATCGGAGCACCACAAACCAAAAATGCAATTTAATTCATTTGTTAATATTCAAAGCAAACTCCCCCATGCATGCATGCATGCATGTCACGTTGCTTTATTTTGGTAAGAAATCGCCTTGAAAAACACCCTTTAGCATTTCTGGCTGTGGCCATCTTGAGTAAGGGCAAATGATTAATGTAGCATTTGCCAAGTATGCATGCAGAAGAGTATGCTTAGCTGAGAAAACCCTCCTTCTCTCCTCTCCTCCTGAAGACTCCTGGGATGCATGACATTATTTGCCTAGGCAGAAGAACAGGAAGTAACTGAAGAAATGTAAAAAAAAAAAAGTAAATATGATATAATTTTCTATCTATTTACTAATGCTAGCAGCATAAGTATTAAAAATAATCAATTCTGATTGGGAAAGTGAAGTTCCACTTTAAACTATAAATACAAAAATAAAGCATTGTAAAAACTGTAGCTGTCCTATAGAATTTGAGTGTGATAGTAGTCCCCAGTGACCAATAGGGAGGCTCAAGAGAGGGGAGATTAAAAACTACTGAGAGGTTGTTTTTTCCCTTATCTGTGTCTCATTAGGGGATTCCTTTCACTCATTGTCCTGTGGAATCAACAGGGTATGAGAAGATGTCTTTCTATTGTATGGGATATACATTCTTAGACAGATGTCATAGGAAAGAGTGTCTACAATGGAATATTTTTGCCCTCTATTCCTGTTCTTGTGGCAACTTAACATTTTGGATTTACCCTCGCATTCAGTCCCAGAGACATTGGTGAGCAGGACAATTAGAGTAAAAATGACAGTGGTTCCAACCACTCGCAACTCTGTCCTTTGCCTTTAGTTATACTTAAAGTAGAAGTGCATGCAAAAACTAAAATCCCTGCATCTATAGACACCACCGATCTAACATTAACCTATCTATCCATGTAAAAAAAAAAATTAGTATACATACTTTTTTGGAAGCCACTCTCACCCGATCTGCCCGGATCCCATGCTGAGCTGTCAGCTGCAGTTTTTCTGTGTAGGTGGGTGCTGAGGACATGGACGACAACGGAAGCCCTATAGTAAGTCTATGGGTGACACCACTTCCCATTCATTTCAGCTGTTGTCGGCCATGTCCTCTGCAGAGCTTCCGCCGCTGGAGATTGGGTCGGATCGGGCTCAAAAAAGGCATGTATACTAATGTTTCCTTTACAGGCATAGATGGATTAATGTTAGATTGGTGGTGTCTATAGATGCAGGGATTTTAGTTTTTGTATGGACTTCTACTTTTATTCCAGGAAAATTAAAGTGTGTGTATAGGATCCCCCCCAGTCCCCCTAAATATTTTTCTGAACTCGATCTGGAACCAGCACTGTGCCGGAGAGCAGGCTGCTTTTTGTCCCTCCTCATTGGACATGGAGGCAGCAGTTGCAACCATTGGTTCCTACTGCTGTCTATCACAGCCTGTGAGGAACACACAGAGCGCGCCTCTGGATCGAGCTTGCATGAGTGACCCCATAGCAAGTGGCTTGGTATGAAGGCACTCAGCAAGGGGTAGGGGCCAGGAATGCCAGCAGGGAACCCCAGAAAAGGAGGATCGGGGCTGCTTTGTGCAAAACCATTGCGCAGAGCATGCAAGTATGACATGTTTGTTATTTAAAAGATCCCAGGATCTGATGATTGTTTTGACATGGATTTTTCTGTGTATGCATTTTTCCTCATTACTTGCACACTTTAAATAGCCAAGGCTTTGTGATAGGTTTTCTAAAATAATATCTAATATTCACAAGAACTCTTACTATATCTGAAAGTTTAACGTTGGCTCGCCCTTCCACATATTCCCATCAACAGACTTCACATCAGCATTTGTGATTGGTGCGCCTTTTTAATCTTATAGCCCAAGTGGTGGAAACAGATTTTGATTAATGTTCCACCCTCCCTAGAACTTGTTCAATATTTTAAATAGTCAGTGGATTTACATGAATTTTCCCAGATGATTAGCTTACAAGCTATTTTGTCCCTGTCTGAACACTCTAAGATCCTTTGATTGGATTTTCTCCTGAGAAGGCTTTGGTATATTTGGTTTCATTTAGCGTGTTTTTTCTAAATAAGAGGACAGATGTCAGAAGAGCTTCTGAAAATCTCTCTTGCACTTTATACCTCAGCTGCCTGTGGCTTTGATCAGGATCCACCTCCCGTATAGAGGGGACACGCCTGTTAGTGTCTACCTTACCATTTAACCTCAGTAGATATGTTAAAAGCCACTCATTCTAATTGAGTGGGTTTCCTTTTTAATTTGATAGTCAGTCTATTATTTATTCAGTTTCTCTGGTTATCCGACATGAGTAAATCCCATTTTGGACACAAATCTATTTGAAACTTTAGCTTTATCAGCTGCCACTTTTTTTTGTTAACTCTTTGGCTGTCTTTCCCTATCTCGTTTTGTATAATCTTACTCCTTTCGTGTGGAATTTTAAAAATGTGTATTTTATATAATACATACATCCTGAAATAAGTCAGTTAAAAAAAGTACAAAAAGGGGTCCCCAGCACAATTTTAAGCATCTGTTCAAAATAGGTTAAAAACAGAGATTTTAGTCGCATACATTTGCAAATACATGGAAGCCACATTGCCAAGGTGCCCCTGATAAATGTGTTCCCTAACACTTTTTTCTTTTTTTTAAGTGCAAATGTCCAAATTAGGCCAAATTAGCCATTTTCCCTCCCCAGTGTCATGTGACTTGTTAATGTTACAAGGTCTCAGGTGTGAATGGGGAGCAGGTGTGTTACATTTGGTGTTATTGCTCTCACTCTCTCATACTGGTCACTGGAAGTTAGACATGGTACCTCATGGCAAAAAACTCTCCTGAGAATCTAAAAAAATGTATTGTTGCTTTACATAAATATGGCCTATGCTAAAAAAAGATTGGCAATACCCTGAAACTGAGCTGTGGCATGGTGGCCAAGACAATACAGCGGTTTAACAGGACAGGTTCTACTCAGAACAGGCCTCACCATGGTTGACCAAAGAAGTTCAGTGCACATGCTCAGCGTCACATCCAAAGGGTTGCCTTTGGGAAATAGATGTATGAGTGCTGCCAGCATTGCTGCAGAGACTGAAGGGGATGGGGGGGGTCAGCCTGTCAGTGCTCAGACCATATGCCACACACTGCATCAAATTTGTTTGCATGGCTGTTGTCCCAGAAACAGTTTGCTGAAGACAAGCAGACTAAGGACATGGGTTTTTTCATCAGATATCCGATGAAGCTGACTTTCATCAGTCTTGCCTACACACCATCAGTTAAAAAAATTATCGTGTCAGAACGCAGTGACGTAAAACACAACGACGTGCCTGTATAGTGAAGGAAAGAACATCTCGGGAAGCAATTATTCCCCACCTTGCGGGTGCAGCACAGTAACTGCAGTTTTTGTGTGGGTTACGTGTACTTTGCCATAGGCTTTCATTAGATCTGGCAGTTTTGGTGCATTTTTTAAAAGTGCACTAAACATCCTGCATGCGTATGACTTTTGGTGTACTTTCAAAAAACGCAGCAAAACCGCCGATTTAATGGAAGTCTATGGCAAAGCATGGGTAACACCCACAAGAAATATCCCTTGAAAGATTCCATATTTTGTCATGTTACAACCAAAAACGTAAATGTATTTTATAGGGATTTTGCGTGATAAACCAACACAAAGTGGCACATAATTGTGAAGTGGAAGGAAAATGATAAGTGATTTTCCAAATTTTTTATAAATAAATTTCTGAAAAGCGTGACGTGCATTTGTATTCAGCCCCCTTTACTCTGATACCCCTAACTAAAGAAGTCACCTATTTAGTAAATAGAGTCCACCTATGTGTAATTTAATCTCTGTATAAATGCAGCTGTTCTGTGAAGCCCTCAGAGGTTGGTTAGATAACCTCAGTGAAAAAGCAGCATTATGAAGGCCAAGGAACACACCATAGATAAGGGATAAAGTTGTGGAGAAGTTTAAAGCAGAGTTAGGTTATAAAAAATTATCCCAAGCTTTGAACATCTCACGGAGCACTGGTCAATCCATCATCTGAAAATGGAAAGAGTATGGCACAACTGCAAACCTACCAAGACATGGCCGTCCGACCAAACTGATGGGTTGTAAATGTAGAAAATGTCAAGGGGTATGAATACTTTTTCAAGACACTGTAGGTAGGGATAGAGGGATGATTGACATTCCTTTCCAATCCCTGCCATAAATTACTGTCACTCACACTTTAAGGAGCCAGATAAGTAATGGCAGCTGTATTCTGGCCTCTGGAATTAAAAAAAACTAGCTATACATGGCTGAAATTCTGCAGGAATCAGCCAAGATTTGAACTATTTGGTGGACCTATTGAAAAATGATCAGCTAAACAATGACTGTATCCTATCAGATGCTGTCACTGTTCAGGTATTCAGGCCACTGCGGGTGTCTGAATACAAAAGCAAGCACTGCAGATTCCTCATTCCATTCTGTTTAGCATGGATGGAGCAATCAATTGAATTTTTTCTTGTTTAGCCCAATTTTTCAAGTTAGAATGAACTTACACTTTAGGACATAGAATTTTCAGATATGTAAAAAGATGGATAAATAATTTAATGATCAATCCTCACTCTGTAATGACACTTGTAGGCCTTGTTATAAATTAAGAGCAATAAAAACACCTAGTAGTAGGTAACTAGCATTGCTTATTGATTGTTTACAGTAATGCCCTGTACACACGATAGGTTAGTCTGATGAAAACGGTCTGAGGGATTTTTCCATCAGTTATCCGATGAAGCTGACTGATGATCAGTCATGCCTACACACCATCAGTTAAAAAACCGATTGTGTCAAAACGTGTGACGTAAAACACAACGACG
The DNA here is from genome assembly GCF_905171775.1 of Rana temporaria. NCBI lineage: Eukaryota > Metazoa > Chordata > Amphibia > Anura > Ranidae > Rana > Rana temporaria. The sequence goes on along the minus strand of NC_053490.1, from coordinate 76,092,324 downwards.
TGCTGAAAAAAATGTTTTTCAAGCATGCGTCGACTTGATTCTGAGCATGCGTGGATTTTTAACCGATGGACGTACCTACAGACGATCGTTTTTTTCTATAGGTTTTTTATCCATCAGATCATTTTAAAACAAGTTCCTATTTTTTTAACCTATGGATAAATAACCGATGGGACCCACACACGATCGGTTTGGTCTGATGAAAACAGTCCATCAGACCGTTTTCATCAGACTAACCTATCGTGTGTACGCAGCATTAAAACTAAGTAGCTTTATGTTAAAAGGCCATCGGAGAGAAAGGCCATATAAAATGAGTTCAATATTGTGCTTTTCAGGAAAACAATGATTATGTGAGATGTACTCTTCACAATATTACAGACCCCTCAGTGACTTTTTTTGAGCTGCCAAATTACTTTCATTTACGTGCAGCGAGGAGTGAATAATCCACAATTCAATGAAAGAACAAAAGGGGCGATCACCCAGAAACAGTGCATTTTCTTTACATCTGTGTTCTGACTTTCAGAGACAATGGAGGAGTGCCACAGAGAATCTTGTAGTAAATTTGTGTACGACTTCCTCCCTCACAGCCCAATGACCTTGTCTGAATGTCCTACAACTTGCTTTGAATAATTTAGCTCCTTTTTTTGTGTCGTTTGTCAGTGGCTACTGTGTTTGCATTGACGCTTGCATCTTAACATATGTGCTAGCTTCAGCCACGTATTAAGTCCATCGAAACTTAGAGCATGGAAAGATGTAGTATTCAGATCCAGCAGATGTCTGCACCTAATTGATAATTGATTTTAGAAATATAGAGAGACAAAAAAATCTCCTTTTTTGATAAGAGATTAAATTAAATTGCTTAATTTTTATATAAAATTTGCGTGTTTTCTTACACTTAATTTTCCCTTTCTTGCTGCTTTCTTTTCTTGTCATAATAATATGGCAAATAGGTGCAGGAAGGGCCTTGGGTATTTCTCAGAAAAACCTGTGTAGGCAGTTATTCTCGTCCAAGGAGCATTATTTGTTAACGAGATAAAAAAGAAATCAGCTTCCTCTATATTTTAGTGAATGAGGAGGATGAGGAAGTGGCTAAAATAAAATGAACGGAAAAACTTGGTATTCTCAAGAGACTCGTAAGGCTTTTGAATATTATTAATTTGAATAAACTCTGTTGGACTTGACATCCAATAAACGCTACACACTCTAGAAAAGAACCAAGGTTGCCTTCAACTTGCTTGAAGTTTTCATTATGCTCACTTTCCTTTTCCACATAATTTATACTAGAAAAATTTACAAGAAGCAGGACTTTTAGGGTTCCCAATTACTCAATATGTTCCGCCAAGTTCACAGCTTCTTCAGGAGTTTTGTAGCAAACTGAACTGTATACAAACAGAATAAACAAGAATCTATAAATTTTAATATTACACAAAGCTTAAATTATAATTTTACATTGCACATGTGCCACTTGCTGAATCAACCCCGGGACGTTTTCGATGGTAATATCTGTTGTAGCATGAAATATGTAAATTCAGCCTTATACTATGGAATGAAACCGGATTATGGTTATTGGTTTTAATCTGATTTTAATGGATTCATTAAATGGATTGTTGACTTTTGAAGTTTGTGAGTAAAGGGACACCCTAAAAAACCTGCTTTTTGTAAATTTTTCTATTTAATTCTTGGTGGTATGGTGCAAAATGCAAACCCTCTTCCACCCATTCCCGGCACTGAATAACATGCTTTATACTAGATTACAACATTTTGTAGTAGGTTTGTAGTAGGTTTCATTTGTATTATACCTATTTAATGCATTATTATTGTTTACTTTATGTCATTGATGCCATCCAGCCTAAGTAGAGTGTATTGACACAGGGCTAGATTAAACTGATTGTAAACCCTCAACCCATTCAGTATAAAATAGGAATGAGCAGGCACACCAGGGATTTAACATAAAGGAAGCAATACAAAAAGTACAGGATACTTTTTCATACAAGCACAGGTGGAATATGTTGGGTTTACGTGGTCTTTAAGAGTTATCTTAGATTGGATTGTGATGCCTGAAAGTGAACATGGAGAACCTGATTTACCAAACAGTTTGGGAATGTTCATACAATACATTTTGTGAAGATTCACTTCACTTATCCAGTTATGTAAAAAGAAAACCTCTGTTTACTTTGTCCTCAGATTGTCTTGTTTACCTGAATTTGATGGGGCAATCAGACATTTGTACACAACTGTCTAATCACTGAATATGCTTTTTCATCCAGCTTCGTGTGACAACTTGTTCTTCTCTAGCTCAAGTATGATGCAAAGCGATCCTTTTAATTAATTTATTTATTTTCAGAGGGTCCATGCTTGGTCCACACCATCACTGGAGATCTACTCAGAGCACTGGAGGGCCCGGAGAATTGCTTATACCCTCGTTTGATTTCTGTTTCCAGTGAAGGCCATTGTATTATATATTATGAAAGAGGGCGGTTTTGCAACTTCAGCATTAATGGCAAGCTTCTGGGCCAGATGGAGATCACCGATTCAACCAGGGTAGGTGTTGATACCTGTTTTTTTTTTGTGTTCAGCATCTTCAAGCTAAAATATCGAACCCCAAGATTCTCAAAAACTGGAAAAGTGCTACTAATAGTTTGTGAATGCGGGCAACACAACGTGGTATAGATGTTCATATTTTGCATTTATTGTGTTACTTTTACATCTGATATTTAGAAGCGTATTACCAAAATTCACAACATTTTTGCTTCACCCATTAAAAAATCAGGTATATTTATGCCTAGTGTGCTAATTGGCCCCTTTGGTGCATCAGCTAGTTCTTAAAATGAACTTTTAAAACAGTGATTCTGCAGACAGTCATCAAAACAGGAATATAGGAAAAATTTCCAATGGGGACACTAACTTTAAAAATATTTCCTGTTGTGCTTACAGGACAGGGAGTGAAGAAAAATCTTCCCAAAAAACACACAAACGACAAAATCATGACAAGGGTTTAACCTTTTTCTGCTCTAACCAAAATAAAAAAGTTTAGGTTTTGGATGTAGTTTAACTGAAATTATTTTGAGTGGAGCTTACCCTTAAACAGAGCCTGAAGTCTGTGCTGGTCCCCAAAAGACTGTAATCCTGTTATAATTCTTGGCAGACTTGCTTATGGGTATAATTGGCATATACTTTGCTGGAAATTGCAGTAAATATGGCTAGCAAAATGCACTTTCTTCCAGACCTAATGCATAAAACGTGTCCTGGAAAAGTCCTGTCTGTTACCAATAGCAATCAACTAGCATCTTCCTTCTGATTTCTAATGGATATCTCAGGCCACACTGTGTTAAGCTGAAGAAAGCCCCAAAGTTATGAGCGATGGTGGACTGCTGTTCATACAGGTGACTGAAAAGGGATTGTACTGTCCAGATACTCCATTTTTTTTGAGTGTGCAAACTTCATTTCAAAGTAATTTAGGAAACAGTAGGTTCTTACAGCACAATATGAATCTGTATTTTCATGGGAAAGTATGATAAAAGAGAAGACCGCTCAATCTGCAATTCGATATGCTGCTGTGAACGTTAAGGAGATAAATGTCTAGTTGATGCAAACAGAATATCAGTATTGTGAAATAAGAATGGTGTTAAACATCAAATTGCCATACATGTATAATAAATAATAATGGCTCATAAACTTAGAAGGCGCTATTGCCCCAAGGTTTTACTTTATTGCCAGGGCTCACTTCCTGGCTGGAGAACTTTGCCTAGCCAGTAAATCATCATTTTTGTCTAGTGCTGTCTAAATTTTCTGCCATAATAATTAATCTCATTGAAACGGCTGTGAATGAATGTTATGTTCTTTTTTTATCCAGGCAATCCTTCTGAGCAGTGATGGCCAGAACCTTGTGACTGGTGGAGATAATGGTGTTGTAGAAGTCTGGCAAGCTTGTGATTTCAAACAGCTCTATATTTACCCCGGATGTGATGCTGGAATCCGAGCAATGGATCTGTCACATGATCAAAGGTGAGTCTACAACTATGTTTAACTTTTAATATGCACATAGAGAAGTTAATTAAATTGTAAAAACTTGTTCCAAATCAGTTGGCCTACAATTCATATTGCTAAATACATAACAATGAGTAGCCTGTATATTAGTCAGCAAGTCATTCAACAGCATTGTGCCTGGTACTGATAAAAAAACTAAAAAGGTATCAATCGTACATTTTTTATGTTCTGACCACACAATACTGGGCCCAATTCACAAAATGTTACCTGCCACTTTAAGATCAGCTGTAAAATAACTTAGTGTTTTTCAAAAATGTGTTTGCAATTCAGTAAAAAAACACTATTAAAATACAGCATGTGCTATTTCTAGACATGATAGAGTATGTTAATAGTAAAAACTTGCAGTATTCTAACACTGGCACCCGCCGGCGTCCTTAAACCAGAACTTCACTTGAAAAAAGTTTTCCCCCCTTTTTGGGCGGGAGGGGAGAGCTGGTACTTAGTTTTGACAGTTAGAGAAAAGGGAAACTGCTGCTCTAGGTGAGTGCACTCAGCAATCCGTGTCCTCTCAGAAGCGTGGGTGCTGGCAATGCACAAAAAAACTAAGCTATGACTAAGCGCTGATACCCCAGTGCGAAACGCGTCGGCTATCCACCCCACTGTCTGCTGTGATTTGTAGTGTTGTTTCCATTTTTTACCATTAAAGGCAATTTTTAAGAATTTTGAGGAAGTGCGGCTGTCCAGTCTTTTCTCTGGTCTTAGTTTTGACAGTTACCTGCTCCCACTTCCAGTCAAATGCACCAAAAAGATCTGAACCAAGGATTCAGCCCTTCCCCTGCAGCCTTCTGGGACACATCACAGGTCCCAGAAGACTGCAGGCCATACACAAAAAGCACCGCAACTCATGCATGTGCATTAGGAAAATACCAGTGCTTGATGAAGAATCAGCTTGGGTGAGGACATCACTGGATCCTTATATTAAAAGTCAGCAGCTACAGATCAAATTGCAAAACATCTTTGCTAGGCTAAGCTATCCGGGGACACTGAGAGTCTGGTCTGGAAGTGATGTCATAGACGTCACGTTCCATGTCACAACAAGAAGGGGGAGGAGAGCAGACATGTGTCCCCTCCAGCACCTGCCATGTCACTCCTGGGCCCGCAGAGAGGCAAGGGGAACCCGAAAAGAGCAGGGGGTGCCGGCACTGGTAGTGTGTGTGTGTGTGTGAGCAATCGGGCGGCATCGCTGAATATTGGGCCGCATTGGCCGATTCAATAGAAACTGTCCGACATTCAGCCCGTGTGTACAGCAGCTGATCGAAGAGGCATGATTAGAAAAGGTCTGCCGATCGGTCAATGACTGAGAGTGCTGACCGGTGTCTTCTGGCCAGGGGCTGTCTCCCTGTCAGAACACAATAGCACAGCAAGGGAGATTGTGTACCAACATTGGCTTGCTAGTATAGCAACTCTTCCTGTGCCCTACCTGTGCACTTCCGGTATTTTTATTCAGGTTGAAATAAAAAAATACTAGTGTGCACCAGGCTTTAGAGGACTAGATAGACAGACATACAAATCTTTGACAGGTAAAAACAGCTCCATTGTATGTGTTTTGGCCTACTTTATGTAAGGCAATGAATGCAAAGAATAGTTCTTGATCCGTTTCATTTTTCTCTCCTTACAGGACATTGATCACTGGCATGGCTTCTGGTAGCATTGTAGCTTTTAACATAGATTTTAATCGGTGGCATTACGAACATCAGAACAGATACTGAGGTTGACTGAAGTGCTGAATGCCAAGTTTTCATGCTGAGAGCACAAGCGCTGCAGTTCCTCGGCGTTGCCACCTCCGGTGGAAAAGCAAGTCTGCGTAGAGCTCCTCCGTTGTACATTCCATTACACCCAGCAATAGCTGTACATTGTAGTCAGCAAAGCCACTTTTCATTGTGTTTCTTTTTCACAACTGAACACCAGCTGCTAAAGGCACGCTTGTACCATGCAAACTGACGATGAAATGGAGTCTCAGAATTATTAAAATTTTCATTCTTTCTAAGAAAAAAAAACAAAAACTGGTGGGACACACTGCGTAAACAAGACATTCTGGAGAAGACTATGTGTCCAAGCTATGATGGTGTTTAGTCCACATGTCTTACATCCCATTTCCAGCCTCTTTTCAAGCTGTGAAAAAAATAAAAAAATAAAAAAAAATATGTTTGATACTTTGTACATCAGATGCACATCTTTAACTTTAAAAAGGGATACTTTTGTAAAAGTAAAACCTTGTATAAAGAACAAACAAAAAAAAAGTTTCTTAGTTTTATCGTGAAGCTAAACTGTGCTTGTACTTTAAACCTGGTGGAACAGGTATATTCTGGAAAGGTAAAAAAAAAAGACGCGGCTTGCTTTAAAAGGTTGAATATGGTTCTATCCAATCCTTTTAACATTCACACCAATATATGCTTTGCACTTTTGTGTTTTATTTTTTATTTTATTTTATTTCACGTCAAATCCCATAAACCTTCGTAACATAGGGATATGAAGCCATGGTTTGCCATAGATCTCTCACACTTGCTGTACCTATTTTATTTATGATCATCATAAAAGAGAGATAAGGCAACAATTACATATGCCCTGGTGTCCCCCCCCCCCGAAAAGGGTATTTATATTTTATGGTGCCGAACTACTCCAGTTTTTGACCAGAAATTGAAACTTCTCCACAGCAAACAAGTAGCAGAGGTCAGGGAAGACAGAAGGTGATTTATGTGTTTTTTTTTTTATTGAATTGCTTAGGCAAAAAAAATAAAATGGTGCCGGTCTACCAAGATGCAGTGACGGCATCACCAAAAAGCCAAATTCTTAGCCTAAGACACTGATGATGCTGTGTGTTTTATCTACTAAATTGATGGCTGTCAGGATTTTCTGCACAGTGTACTGTTAAAATGACACATCCAGGGGTCAATCCACTTGTTCTTTCTTTGTATATTTAGTGACTGTATTGTCATAGATGTACATATTGTGTCAGTAGGGCTATGAGGCATGTAACAGGAATGTAATTTTCTCAAAAATTTACACACACTTGCAGTCATTTATTTTAAGAGAAAAAAAAGTCAAATAAAAAAATTATTTGTATTGGCACTTTGCACCAGAAACATATCATTATTTATTGATGTGATTAATTATTTGTTCATCACCTTGTATTAGTAAGTTTTACCACTGAGTTTCTTCTACATTGTTGTTTGTATTTAAAAGCGAAAAAAAAAGATAAAAATTGGATTCCGAGACATTTTCGGAGTCTGCGTAAATATTAAGTTATTCATCAGTCTGTAAGCAATATCTTGAGTTGTAGATTTAGAATTGGAGGATATTGAACACCTGGAAGACAAATTCATTTCATCTTGAAATCTTGGTGAAATATTTTGGATATATCAATTCCTTAAGCTATTGTAACCATGTTTTATTGCAAAAATGTAAAATATGCCAGATGTGTTCAGTTGGAAATAAAAAAAAAAAAAGAATTGAGGAAAAAAAAAAGAAAAATAAAATATGCAAACAACCAACTTTTTCTCATTCTTTATATTTTTTTGCAGTTTTATGTTATTTTTACAGCTAATAAATGTTGGTCTGCCCCATAGCTCTGTCTTGGGACCTAAATCCAACGATAATCTGTGGCGAGACTTGAAAATTGCTGTTCACAGACACTCTCCATCCAATCTGACAGAGCTTGAGCTATTTGGCAAAGAAGAATGGGCAACATTTTCACTTTTCTAGTTGTGCAAAGCTGGTAGAAACATCCCCAAAAATAATTGAATACAAATGCACGCCACACTTTTCACATATTTATTTGTAAAAAAAAAATGTAAAATCATTTATCATTTCCCCTTCCACTTTCACAATTATGTGCCACTTTTTGTTGGTCTATCACATAAAATCCCAATAATATGCATTTATGTTTTTGGTTGTAACATGACACAATTTGGAAAATTTCAATGGGTATAAATACTTTTTCAAGGCACTGTAATGGCAAGCATTGAACTTATTCTGCCTGGAAAAGAGATGCATGAGAGGAGATAAACAACCACAGAATAAAATTGGAGGAGAAGCTGTTCAATTCTAAGCTGTGTAGGGCGTTCTTTATTGTCAGAGCGGTAAGGATGTGTAACTCACTTCCACAATCAATGGTGTCAGGGGGAAGTGTAGATAGTTTTAAAAAACTCCTAGATGGGCATCATAGAATATACAGGGATATGGGAAATTATATTGACAGGTTCAATCTTACCAACTATGTAAGGTATTTTACGCATAAATCAGATGGAGTACAACGGCAATTCCCAAAAAGTTGGTAGGCGGTGCAAAATTTACATACAAACAGAATGCAATTATTTGTAAATCTCATAAACCCATACTTTTTTCCCAATAGAAAATATATCCAATGTTTAACTACTTGCCGCCCACCCACCATCAAATTACGGCGGAGTGGTGCGGCTCTCGTTTTGGGACAATGTCATATGAAGTCACCCAGTTTAGCCGTGATTGCACACGTGCAGTGTTCCTAGGACATGGGGTGACATTGATCTCGGCAAAGAACCGCAGCGGCTATTTGCCTATGTGATTGGCTGTGTCCAAACACAGCCGATCACATGTAAACGAGGAAGTGACGTTTATCTGCTCTCCACGCCTCACACTGACAGAGTGTGAGGTGAGGAGAACTGATCAGTGACATCTCCTCACAGGGAAGATATGAAAAGTTCCCTGATTACAATGCAGCCCCAGTAGTGCACATTAGTGATGCCACTCTGTGCCCATCAGTTATGCCTATCAGTGCAACCTAGTGCCCATCAGTGCTACATATTAGTGCCTCCTCTTCAGTGCAGCCTTCTTAGTGCACATCGGTAAAGGGAAAAAATTACTTATTTACCAAATTTTCAGACAGAAACTAGGAAACATAACTTTTTTTTTCAAACTTTGATATTTTTTTGTTTTCTTCTATAAATAATGTATTTGGGTACTGTGACCGAAACTGTCATTCAAAGTGCGACATCGCTGAAAAATGGCCTGGGCAGGAAGGGAGTGAAAGTGCCCTGTATTGAAGTAGTTAAACTGAGAAAATGTACCATTTTAAGAAAAAAAAGTTGGGACAGGGCACAGAACCTGGCAAAGTAAGTGGTGTTAACAAGGAAGAGCTGGAAGAACATTTTGCAGCTAATTAGAGTAATTGGTAAAGGTCAGTAATATGATTGGGTATAAAAAGGGCATCTTAGAGTAGTGTTTCTTAACTCCAGTCCTCAAGGCGCTCCAACAGGTCATGTTTTCAGGCATTTCCATTATTTTGCACAGGTGATTTGATCAGTTTCACTGCCTTAGTAATTACCACAGCTGTTTCATCCTGAAAACATGACCTGTTGGCCTGACTTTGAAAATGCTCCCTGTACTACTTTGGTCCGACTCTGATCCTACTTCAGCCCATTTAATATCACTGAAGTCGGATCGCCGTCTTAACTGATCCGACTTTGGCATGCAACTTGTGATCTGATGATTTTGAAGAGTAACCCCTTGCAAAAATGAAAAAAAAAAAAAAAAAGTAATGTGTTCCCCCTCCAATAGCATACCAGGCCCTTCAGTCTGGTATGAATTTTAAGGGGAACCCCCACGCCGAAAAAACAGCGTGGTGGTCCCCCCAAAATCCATATCAGACCCTTATCCTAGCCTGGCAGGTCAGGAAAGAAAATGGGGATGAGCCTCCCTCCTGAACCGTACCAGGCCGCATGCCCTCAACATGGGGGGGGGGTGGGTCACCGTATTTTTTTTACATTTGGTGTGGAATTCCCCCTAAAGATTCATACCAGACACAAAGTGCCTGCATTGTCGGGATCAAAGTTGGATCCCCATTAATTGAAGTCGCACTTCAAGTCGCAGGGCAAAGTCGGATCCACAGTCATACAACTGTTGTGTTGTACCAGTGTAAACCCGGCCTTAAAGAGTCAGTGTATCTCAGAAGTATAGATGGGCAGAGGTCCACCAATCTGTGAAAAGCTGCATCAAAAAACTGTTGAACGATTTCAGAATAATGTTCCTTAATGTAAAATTGCAAGGATGTTTTGGGCCAGTTTCTTATAAGGGGACGAGAGCTTTAGCGGTGATAGGCCCAGGAGGAAATATTTTGGGGTGAAGAGAATCTGTCTGTCTAGAAGTCGCTCCAGCAGCTGCCGGACCGAGTCCCAGAAAGAGGCTATCAGCGGGCAGCTCCAATAAATATGTAGGAGGGTACCCCTTGCCCCAAGGCAACGCCAACAGCGGTCTGAACTAGTGGGGTATATGGCGTGGAGGACGTCTGGGGTCATGTACCAGAAGCATAGGATTTTATAGGTATTTTCTTTATATAGTGTGCAAATCAAACTTTTTGCTGCCTGTGTCCAGATCTCACGCCATTGTTCCACAGGGATCTCCTCACCAAGAGCCTTTCCCATTTAGTCATGTACGCATGCTTGCCCTTTACTTCCATGGGCCAGGCGTTCAGTATAGTGTAAATCGCTGAAATCAATCCCCTCTGGGCTGAGCCCGCTAGAATCAAGAGTTCAAATGGGGTCGGGGGAGAAAACTGCAATTTCGGTGCTATCGTTAAGGCATAGTGGCGTATTTGGAGATACCAGTAGAATTCCCAACTCGGGAGATCATATTGGGTCTGTAGCTCGGCAAAGGGGCGTAATCTATGGGTCAGAGGGTCCACTAGGTCGCCAAAGTGGAAGAGATTCCGCGAGGTCCATGGAAAACACATTCAGTGGGTGAGGATGTCTGGCACCTTGGGGTTACAGGCAAAGGAGGTCAGGAGCGAGCTGTCAGAGGTCAGCTTATGTTGGAGTAGCAACTTGCGCCACAGCCGTTGGAGCACCAACATTGGGCCAAGCATATGTTCGGGGTCTACCTCCGCATTTTCACTCCACAGTAGGTTGTTAGGATAGACCGGTGCTAGCCACAATTTCTCAATTTCCATCCACTTATATGAAGGTAATGTAAACCAGGATGCTGGGCCGCCTGGTAATACCTAGAAAGGTCAGACCTCCATCCGATCGAGCCGCTGTAAGGGCTGAGCACGGTATCCTATGATGCTTGTAATTCCAGGTGAACTGCAACAGGTCTGTCTGGGGTTTTCTCAGGTGGGAATACGGGACTGGGATGGGCAGTGTTTGGAACAGATTCAGGACCTTCGGAAGGACAGTCATTTTCACCGTCGCCACCCTCCCCAGGAGGGATATATGATGTTTTTTCCACTGTAGGAGAAGGGCTCTAATGGAGCGGAAAAGGGGGGGAAATGTTCCTGATAAAGTGTGCCAAATCTGGGAGTAAGGTATATTCCCAAATACTTCAGGGCAGTAGTCTTCCAGGTGTTGGGGAAGTACGCTTGCAAGTGGGCCACCTCGCTCGCAGGTGTGTTAAGCAGGAGCGCTTCTGATTTGGATGCATTCATTTTATATCCCGAGAGAGCGCCATAGCGATCGAGCTCCGCATGTAGATTCGGGAGGGATTTTCTAGGCTGGGTCAGGGTTAGAATTACATCATCAGCAAATAGTGAGATTTTAAACTCCCGGTCTCTAACCATAATGCCCTTGATGTTTGTGTTCCCTTGGATAGTGGCGGCCAGGGGTTCTACACACAGTGCAAACAGCAGGGGGGACAATGGGCAGCCTTGCCTGGTGCCATTAGTCACCGGGAGCAAGGAAAAAAGAGCGATGGGAGTTTTAACTTGGAAGGAGGGGTTTGCGTATAGGTGCCGAATCGCTTGCATAAAAGGTCCCCGGACATAACATGGCGAACAGGAAGGGCCACCCCAGGCGATCAAAGGCCTTTTCTGCAACCAAGCTAAGTAGGAGGGACTGTAGGCCCTCCCTGTTCGCCACCTCCACCAGATCAACTATCTTCCTGGTGCTGTCCCCTGCCTGGCGGAGCAGGACGATGCCCACCTGATCTTTATGGATAAGGGAAGGGAGAACTGTGTTCAGACAGACAAAGTAATTTAGTGAAGATTTTGAGATCCAAATTCAGGAGGACAATAGGTCTATAGTTGGCACAGAGGGCAGGGTCCTTATCTGGCTTGGGTATCACCATGATAAATGAGCGCTGCATGTCTACAGGGATGTGGGTATCGTGGAGGAATGCGTTAAACAGTTTGCACATATAAGGGAGCAGTATAGGGTGGAATGCCTTATAATATTCACAAGGGAAGCCATCTGGCCCGGGGCTTGCTAGAGGGTAGGGATTTAATTGTGGACTCTAGTTCCTCTTTTGTAATCGGGGCATTAAGGGAGGTCAGGTCCTCGGGTCACAGCCGGGAGGTCCCACTATACTCAAGGTATTGGTTCATGCGTTGGGCGACTTCGGGGGGGGGGCTGCTCGGGATGTCAGGATTATTATAGAGATGTGTAAAACTCCGCGAACGTGTGGGCTATCTCTCTCGGATGTGTGACCAAGGTTCCCAAGTCGGTTTTTCATTTGGTGAGGTGTCGAGGCCTTGTTCCCCTTATCGTAGAATAAATGCCGTAGTCTGACTAAGGCCTTTTCCACCCGGCCCATTGCTAGGTCACTCAGGGTCGCACGCAGGGAGGTGATCTTTTTAAGGAGCGCCAAGGTGGGAGAGCTCTGCAATCGCCTCTCCAACACTCTAAGCTCCCCCTCTGTCCGCACACCCTCAGGGCTTGTGTGTCTTTCTTCATGGCGGCCGACAGGGCCAAACATTTGCCCCGTATCACCGCCTTATGAGCTTCCCACAGTGTGGGAGGTGTCATGTCTGGCGTGTCGTTTTCCGCAAAGTAATACTTCATGGTGGACTCTAATTCGGTCTGCGAGGGGGAATGTTGTAGAAGAAATGTATTCAGCCGCCAGGTACATGGCCTGCGGATGGAAGCTCCCAATTCTATAGTCAGTAGGCCCAGGGCATGGTCTGACCAGGATATCGAGAGGATCTGGGACGCACGGGTCAGTCTAAGGGCTGTATTGTTGACAAAGAAATAGTCTATCCGGGAGTGAGTGCGGTGGGGGGCTGAGTAGAAAGTGTATTGTCTGTCACCAGGATGGAGGACCCGCCAGGTGTCGAAGAGAGCATAGAGTCTAGAGAGCTGGAAAAACTGCCTTGAGTCCCTAAGTACTCGGGCCGAAATAGCCCTGTGGTTCAACACATGGCGATCCGACGTTGCAGACTGAGTCAGGTTAAAGTCCCCCCATCACTAACAACCCATGATCCGTACGATAAAGGCGGGCATAGACTTTAGACAGGAACCCAAGTTGACGGGTGTTTGGGGCGTATATCGTGCAGAAGGTGACCCTCTGGTCTTGCCAGAGGCCCTGCAGAATGAGGAAGTGTCCCTGCGGGTCGCTGTAATGGTGTGAGTTAACAAAGGGGGATCCCCACTTGATCAGTATGGCCACCCCTGCCCGTTTATGGGGCCCCGAGGAAAGGAAGATCTGCGTGTAGTACTTAGAAGCAAACACAAAGGAGCCCCCTTTGTCGAAATGTGTCTCTTGGACCATAATGACGTCTGCCCCCGATTGCCCGAACTCCCTCAGCGCCAGGTGTCTTTTTTTCTGTTGGAGTTTAGCCCGTGTACATTTAAAGATAGGATCCTAGCCATGGGAGTGGGGGTACTCACCAGTTGCAGGTGGAGGAGTTCTTGGAGTCGATGTCTGGAGCGGGCATCCTGTGGGAAGAGTTCCTGGACAGATTCTGGAATGCCGCTTCGGGGCCAGTCGATGACTATAGGGGAGGGAGAGAGGGAAGAAAACTAGAAGGAAAGGAGAAAAAAAGAAAGATTAGAGTCATAAACCAGTGGTAAACTTCTACAAACATTATCTGTAACTTTTCAGGACCTATGAGGGCCCATGGGCCTAGGTCAGGATGGCTTCCCATGTGCTCCCCCAACCCTTTGCCCAAGGGGTGAGTCAGGGGGACACAGGGGAACCCAAAACAGCCCCTCCAAATAAGGGGACCCAATGACATTCTTGTCCAAAATTTAAAAAAAAAACAACAAGAAATGGAAAACTGAAAAAGGGGGTGAGATGTGAGGGGGCTCTCTCTGTGAGTCTCTTCTGAGAGATCCCAAAATGCTATTTTGAACTAAAGCTAGGGCAATTAAAGGGGGACCAAAAGTTGGGTAGTGGCCAGGGAAAAGTCCCAGGGGGGTGAACCATAGTTCTCAAGAATTCCGGTGCTGTCGGTTGTGGCCTCTTGGGGATCTTTCCAGGCCCCAGGTTCTTTTGGTCGGGGGGGACCTTCTGCCAGACTGTAGGGGGCGGAGGTGGGGTAGCTATAAGATCCCAGTCCGGGAGTTGGGGAGCCCGGATTTCCAGGACATCACAGAAAGGCGCCACCCACCATCCTCGGACAAACCATTGCGCCAAGCAACAAAGTCAAAAGCCTCGGAGTCATCTTTGACGCAGACATGACGATGGATGCACAAATAGGATCAGTTGTCAGCAGTTCTCATCATCTGCTCCGCATGCTACGTAGACTCATCCCCTTCATCCCGGAAGAAGACAGAGCTGTAGTGGTTGGAACTATCATCAATTCACGACTCGACTACGCAAATTCCCTCTATTTAGGACTACCGAAATACCAGATGTCACGTCTACAAGTCGTCCAGAACACGGCAGCCAGACTGGTAACAGGTAAAAAGCCGTGGGAATCAGTCTCCCCGGCCTTGAGATCCCTCCACTGGCTGCCCGTACAGGACAGGGTGACATTCAAGACACTCTGCCTCACCCACAAATGTATACATGGGAACGCTCCCCAATACTTAAGCGAGAAAATAAAACCCTACGTCACCAAGCGCGTGCTCCGATCAACCAACCAAAACCTTCTCCAAATTCCTAAATCCCGCTACAAATCGAAGGGAGAACGCAGATTTTCGGTCCAAGGACCTCGGCTCTGGAATGCTCTACCCACTACCATCCGCCTGGAGGAAAACCATCGGGCCTTTAGGAAAAAACTAAAGACCCACCTCTTCTGAAGGACCGGTACGACTCTGGATGTCAAGCGCCTTGAGGCGATTAAGTTCGCATTTGCTGCGCTATATAAGTCACTCACTCACTCACTCACTCATATCTGAGCACTGCCGACTTGCCCTGGGTTTTGGCCGTCAGGCTCAACGGGAAACCCCAGCGGTAGGGGATGTTTTTTTCTTGTAGTATGCGTAACAACGGTTGCAGCAGTCTACGTTTTTGTAGTGTTATCCATGATAGGTCTGGGTAAAGTTGAATTTGGACATCATCAAGGGAAACTTTGCGGGCGAGCCTGCCTCATGATTTCCTCTTTCGGACGATAGGAGCTGAGCCTACAAATAATGTCTCGTGGCCTGGAGGCGGCCCCCTTTGGGCGCAGGGCCCGGTGGGCTCTGTCCATTTCAAAAGGGCTGGTAGGGGGTTCTCCCATCAAGTTGTTGAACATGGAGTGAACGTCTTCAGGGCCCTCAGGTTCCGGTATCCCCCGCACCCGGATATTATTCCTGCGCCCCCTGTTGTTCAGGTCTTCTACATGCCGCTGCATTTCCCTAAGGAGGGAACGATGATCTGCGCCCTGAAGTTGGGTCCTATGGACCTCCAGCTTGGTTTCCTGGAGTTCTTCCTCCACCATTCCACCCTGTTTGATGTTTAAGGCCTGACTGTAGGGCCTGAATCTCTGATCTGCAGGTGGACTTCACATCTGCAATGAGTTGTTTAAAATCAACTTTGGTGGACATAGCTTGAATGTATGAGTACCACTGATGGGGTAGAGGTGGAGAGGGGGTTATGTCCTGAGGCACGGGCGGGGGTATGAGGGAGGTTGCTGAGGGGCGCTCCAGGGTGAAGTAGCAGGCGACTGGCCCCAGGTTTCAGTCCAGGTCACGGGCTGCACATGGTGCTGGGTCCCCCTTCCGGCTCCGAGGTCAGCGAGGGGGGCAGGGGAGCCGGTCATCTGGGCGTAGGTGGCCGATGCGGCCCCCTGAGACCCCGAAGGGCCAGGATCTCTGGAGTGGGACAGGTGCTGCTGCTTAGGGAAAGGAGGAGCCGCCGCCGCGTACTCTGTGATAGGCCTAGGCCTCTCTAGGCCCGATGCAGCAAACGGGTGATTCAGGGGGTGGGCAGGGCCGGAAAAACCTCTTGTTCCCCCAAAGAAGGCTGGAGAGCTGGTCCCGATCCCACCGATGTACGGGTCTGATGTGGTCCGCAGGAGCTGCGGGAATGCCTCCGTGCATTGAGTGTAGCTGTCCGGGAGTCCAAAGATGGCGGCCCGCTCTCCCGAGAACGAGGCCGCGGGTGATGGAGGCAGCCAAGCCGGGGTACTCACCGGACCGGGGAGCTGTGTGGCGACATCTGGGTGATGCGGTGCGAGCTGCTGTTGGTCCCCGAACTCCCTGAATTGCACCGGGACCGAGGAGGGGAGGTGCAGGGGAGACCTCATGGCGTCCGTGGAGGCAGGCGGCGCCATCTTGCATATCCTGGCCAGTGGCCCCTCCGGCTGGATAAAATAGGATGATCCCTGGCTGCCGCGGGTCGGGTCATCCTTGATTTGCCCATGGATGTGAGGTGGAAAGGTCCGGTAATTGCCGGTATGCTGTGGGCTGAGAGAGAGCTAGGGTATCAAGCAGCCATCCAGGTCCACTTCCGGTCACGCCCCCCAAAAGTGCTAATTTTAAAGGCTTATATGTAAGGTATTGTCATAAAAAGTATTCAGGGACCTGGGTCCTGCCCCAGGTGACATGTATCAATACAAAAAAAAGTTTTAAAAATCATCAATTTTTTTGGGAGCAGTGATTTTAATATTGCTTAAAGTGAAACGATAAAAGTGAAATATTCCTTTAAATTTCGTGCATGGGGGATGTCTATAATATGCCTGTAAAGTGGCGTCAGAGGGGAGCGGGGTCCCTCGTTTACGTCACCGGGTGGCCCTGAACTCAGCTATATAACAGCTGTCACGGTGGGAGAAGCATCACTCGGTGGCTGCCTTCCATGGAGGAGAAACTGTTGCGGCAATTTTTGACACTTTTTTGGTGAAATGGTAGGGGTACAATGTAGCCATTACCAATTCACATGGGGGGGCCGGGATCTGGGGGTCCCCTTGTTAAAGGGGGCTTCCAGATTCCAATAAGCCCCTCCACCCGCAGACCCCCACAACCACCGGGCAAGGGTTGTGAGGGTGAGGCCCTAGCCACCATTGACATGGGGACAAGGTGCTTTGGGGTCAGACCCCAAAGCATCCTCCCCATGTTAAGGGCATGTGGTCTGGTACGGTTCAGGAGGGGGGGCGCTCTTACCCATCTCCCCTCTTTTCCTGCGGCCTGCCAGGTTGCATGCTCGGATAAGGGTCTGGTATGGATTTTTGGGGGGACCCCAAGGCATTTTTTTTAAATTTGGGGCTGGGTTCCCCTTAATATCATACCCTACACCATTTTTTTATTTTGGTGCAGGGTTCCCCTTAAAATCTGAAGGGTCTGGTATGGATTTTGAGAAGGACCCCAGTGCATTTTTTTTAAATTTGGGGCAGGGTTCCACTTAATATCCATACCTGACCTGAAGGGCCTGGTATTGAATTTGGGGGGACCCCCACACAATTTTTTTTTTTTTTTGGTTTGGGGTTGCCCTTAATATTCATACCAGACCAAATGGCCTGGTAATGGACTGGGGGGGGGCATGCATTTTCCTATGAGTTTTATCTGTTATTATTACAGCCGCAAAAAGTTTTAAATTACTTTTTTTTCCTTTAGAAATGTCACTTTGTTGCTACTGTTCTAAACACAGGAAAAACGCGCCACAGGCATACTATAGACACCCCCAGGCATGAAATTTAAAGGAATATTTCACTTTTATTGTTTCAATTTAACCACTTAAGGACCGGACCAAAATGCTGCCTAAAGACCCAAGGTGTTTTTACAGTTCGGGACTGCGTCGCTTTAACAGACAATTGCGCGGTCGTGCGACGTGGCTCCCAAACAAAATTGGTGTCCTTTTTTCCCCACAAATAGAGCTTTCTTTTGGTGGTATTTGATCACCTCGGCGGTTTTTATTTTTTGCGCTATAAACAAAAATAAAGCGACAATTTTGAAAAAAATTCAATATTTTTTACTTTTTGCTATAATAAATATCCCCCAAAAACATATATAAAATGTTTTTTTTTCCTCAGTTTAGGCCGATACGTATTCTTGTACCTATTTTTGGTAAAAAAATCGCAATAAGCGTTTATCGATTGGTTTGCGCAAAATTTATAGCGTTTACAAAATAGGGGATAGTTTTATTGCATTTTTCTTAATTTTTTTTTTTTACTACTAATGGCGGCGATCAGCGATTTTTTTTGTGACTGCGACATTATGGCGGACACTTTTGACACATTTTTGGGACCATTGTCATTTTCACAGCAAAAAATGCATTTAAATTGCATTCTTTATTGTGAAAATTACAGTTGCAGTTTGGGACTTAACCACAGGTGGCGCTGTAGGATTTAGTGTACACTTAGTGTGTGTTTACAACTGTAAGGGGGTGTGGCTGTAGGAATGACGTCATCGATCGAGTCTCCCCTATAAAGGGGATCACTCGATCGATGCAGCGCCATAGTGAAGCACGGGGAAGCCGTGTTTACATACGGCTCTCCCCGTTCTTCAGCTCCGGGGAGCGATCGCGACGGAGCGGCTATAAACAAATAGCCGCGCCGTCGTCCCGGATCGCTTCTCCGAGGGAACCCGACCGCCGCATGTAGCGGGGGGGTCCCGATCGGACCCACGTCTAGGCAGGGACGTACAGGTACGCCAATGTGCCTGTACGTGCCATTCTGCCGACGTATATGTACATGCGGCGGTCGGGAAGTGGTTAAGCATTATTAAAATCACTGCTCCCGAAAAACTGTTTTTAAAACTTGTTTTGCACTGATACATGTCCCCTGGGGTAGGACCCAGGTCCCCAAACACCTTTTATGACAATACCATGCATATAAGCCTTTAAAATTAGCATTGTTGTTTTTTCATGTTCGTGTCTCATAGACTTTAACGAGGTCCGCGCGTTCGAACACACTTTTTGCCTGTTCGCAAGTTCTGGTGCGAACCAAACTGGGGGGGGGGGTGTTCGGCTCATCCTTACTAAACCAAAAAAAGCAAGGGCTTCATGTCATGCCCTACCAATGACCTGCCCCTGGCCCACCTGTTTAAAAACAACATCTATTCACATTCAACAATAAAGGAAATACAGGAAGTGAAGCAGACAACTCTAATAGGATCTGGAGGGGGGTCTCCATCTAACAGAGGCCCTCTAGGTGGCCATTAGAGAGTCTCTGTTAGAGAGAGACCCCCTACAGGTCCCATTAGAGACTACAAAGGAGTCTAATGGGACCTGGAGGGGGGTCTCTCTCTCTCTAATAGAGGTGCCACTTTCAGTGTCCATTAGAGAGTCTCTGTTAGAAAGCGCCCCCTCCAGGCCCCATGAGAGACTAAAACAGAGTATAATGGGACCTGGAGGGGGCCTCTTTATAACATTGTGTACAGTGAACATCTTCATTCCATCTGGTACTCACAGGACACCCTTCTTGTGCCCTGCCCCAACCTCTCACAAAGTAGAAATAAAATCGGCACTGTGTAGTGCTCCTCTTACCTTAACCATGGGTACTGTAGCTGTGGCTGGCTCCCTGCTGTGGGTGTGGGTGGCTGACTGGCACGCATGCACTGGGTCTGCTGCAAACCGCTGGCTTCTTCTACCCGGGCCCCCTTCCTATGATGTCATCACTAGTGCACGCTGGGACCCGGACGGCCTAAAAAAGACATGGGCCTGGGGCTGCGTGTTTTTTGTCCCTGGACCCACAGGAGTTTGATCGCTCAACACGTTTTTGATTTTTTTTTACAATTTTTACACATTTTCTATTTAGTCTTTTTTTTATTTAACTTTATTACTTTCACAACTGAGCTAACAAGCCTACTATATGATAGCATAGGTAGGTGACAGTTAGAAATCATCAGGGGTCTATTGGACCCCTAAATGTCTCCCCTACTAATGTAATCAGACCGGGGGCAGTTTACTGCTGTCCCAGGTCCTCAAAGGGATGAGAGAACTTGGGAACCATTATAAACGGTGGTCCTTCTCCCTACCATACAAGTGATTGGGTGGCTCTACTGAACAGCTCACTGCTGACTGAAAAAATAGCTACCACACTCATGGCTACATAAATGAGCTTGTTATAACCACTTGATGTCCAGGTGCTTAAGGACCACATGGGGTTAAAGTTACAGCCAGAACTTTCAGTATAATTTGCATTTAACATCCAAAACTGTAGATAAAGATTAATTTAAGTCTTGCGAATAGGGTTATCTGTAAGTAGATACAAAAGAGTTTTCCAGCTATTTATATACAAGCCGCGTCTCAGCGGGAGATCCCTGCTCTGTGTCCTCCGGATGCCCGATCCATCTGACAGTTTCCTGGCTGATTGCTTCTGCCAAAAGCGGTGCAGGGTTTTTAAAGGACATCAGAGCGGCCCGGTGGCAGGGAGTCCCCCTTCCAGCCCGCTCTAATGGCCACATCGCTTCTATCAGTAACCGATCAGCCAGGAAGTGGTCAGCCTGGTCCGTCCCTGCTCCTCACTCGCCCTGCACTTAATTCCACTTGCAAAATGCGAGCAGGCAAGTGGAATTTTTGAAGGGGTGTTATAACATATAGCATAATAATATATGATTTAGCTTGATTAAAACAGTACCCTTTGAACAGCAGCAGATTCTCATTCTCCCTCTCAACTGTGTGAGAAAAACATGGGATTATGGGTAAATCTTATACCTATAACCAAATGTTTTTTCCTTGTAGTTAAGAGGCCTGGGCTGGAAAGGAGCATTTGTCTTTTAGACACATGCCCCCTTCTATGACACTGAAGTGAGAGGACAGCCTCAACTGCAGCATTTTTATTGGACAGCTTGGGTCAATGGTGCTTTTTCTATTGTTCCAAGGCTCCAAGATGATCATTAAGCTCAGTGCTTCTGACAAGAAGTGAGAGGCACTGAGAGCTCAACCTCAGTCTGCTGCAGAGTTTGCCAGCTTGCATTTAAACTGGCCGCTCTGTATGTAGCTTCTGACAGGCTGCGCAAGGAGCCCCCTATCTCCAGGAACCATATATGACAGGAGCCCCAAATTTTGACTAGAGGTGGGGTAGGATTTCAGCTATCAACCCCACCACGTGACCCTAGATCACCAAGTTACAACCCTTGCAACTTGATAAAAAAAAGATTAAAGGAAAGCTATTGCTGCAAACAAGAAGCTTCCAGTGCATTATTTCAATACTCAGCTAACATGGTAAAGTAAAATGATACGTTGTCATCTTGGAGTTTAATTATCTGTATAAAGCACAAGATCATGTGAACGTTCTCTGTTATCTATATACATTAAAATATCATTATTTTTTGTAAGTTCTCTGCATTCGAACAGATATAACATCTGATACACCTTCATATTTTCTATTTGTTCAATTGGGGGACACAGCAGACATAAGTGTTCAACTTCTCATAAGTAGACTTCCTAACAGTTGCTCCTCCCATTTTGGTCACTACACTATGTAGCTCTAACTTTTTACTTTTATTTATAACTTATTTAAATTGTTTTTGGAAACGGTGATAGAGTGACTTAAATTTTTACAGCTAACCAAACTCTTTTGACAATAAGTAAATATCACTTGACTTGACAAACCATCAGGAGTAACAAAACGCTAAGGTCAGGTGTTTAAAGCGGACCTTGCACCACCTTGCCAAAAAACTTGAAAATTAAAACGTATTATACGCGTTTTACCTTCAGCTTCTATGGTGCAAGGGTTATGTCATCATCCAGCTGACAAGGTCCCTGGGAATGCTAAGTACTGAAAATTTTATAAAAGGGTCGCGAGCGCGCCAGCGGCAGCGCATGCGCGACGACACGGCCCGCAAATTAAAGGGGGACGTATATATATGCCCATTTGCTCAGCCGCGCCATTCTGTCGACGTATATCCTCGTACGACGATCGGGAATCGGTTAAAAGCATTATTCTATAGAGGTCATATTACAGTGCAACATTTTGCTGGAAAATGTATTTTCTGCACACCCATTGCATACTCAGCATAAAAAATGTTAACAGCCATTTAGAGTGCAGCTTTTTTATTTGAAAGGTCAAAGTTGAATTACATAATCCTTTAATCAAGTAGGGGGACATTATATTGTGCTTCCTGAAGCACCATAAACTGACAGTGTGTTGAATGGCAGAGTTAATATCACTTGACAGTTTGCCAGAAGCCATTCATTTAAAACTTTTTGTTTTCTTTAGAGCTTGTTAATTTGTAGATGACCTTATCAGTGAACTGAATGGACAGATAAAAAAACAGCAAGAGGGAAAGTGACGGAGAGCCCTAAATTTTAGTTTTTCTTATTAAACTCAGAATATAGGTACACTCCTGTGCTGGACCAAATGAAAAGACCAAAAAATACCCTCCTCAGCCAGATACTGTATGTATTTAGATATTGTGTTGCACATCTAAATTATGATGTATATGATCTTGTTAACGCCTGTGTCCTTTTTTTTTACAACAGAATCTATTGTAAGAGGGAGCATGCTGCCGTTTTTTTTTTTATCACAGCTACTTTTACCCATACAGACCACCAAACAACGAACCTTCATGATTTGTGACCCTTGTAACTCCTCTTAACATCCTCTGTCTCCTCACAGTTCTCTTGCTAAAATGTAGCCTCAAATGTCTAGATATTAAAAGAAAATTTGAACAAATCGAGGAGAAAGTTTTCACATTTTATATATGTTGAAGCTTGGGGCTGCCCTTCTGTAAGTGTGTGCCAATGTAGTAAATATGGTCCTATCCTCAGATCCCTTTATAATATTACTCACGAAAAAATGAATAACTAAACTTATTATTCTAAAAATGCAGCAACTTAACATTTTGGTAACTTATTTTCAACAATTTGCTCTGGACCCTCTAAATTAGGGACCTCCGTAAGTCCGTAGGTAGGGTCAGTGGTGTATCCTCAATTTGAGGATTGAGGATTCAGATCAGCAGTGGTTGTCTATGGTCTCTCCCCAGCTTCCCTCCCTACAGTCTCCAATGCAGCCCCCCCCCCCCCACTGCGCTGTCATCATCCTTGTTGTTGATTGCTATTACCACCGGCAACCTATAACATGGCTTCTTCACCAGTATTTACAGGAAGACATAACTTCCACTGTCTAGACCTGCTCTACTTATTGGCTCCTGCCCTACTGCTGGAGCCATGCTGTAAGCTTTACAGTGAAAAGGGTTACTCAGAGGGACACTGATGTAAGGGGGGGGGCGGGCTCTAATGGGGATCCAGATGTAAGGCAGGACTCTAATGGGGACCTTGATATAAGGGGGCTTCTGATGAGGACTCTTATTAAAGTGGTTTTCCTTTTGTTCTAAATCATATGCTGATTACAAAAAAAAATCAAGTAAAAGTCATTTATATTTTGGCCCACAAATATTTCTAAAATATGCAGTATGGCCCTCATGCTGAAAAATTTGGATACCCCTGTTCAGTTATTGGGGCACCCTGTCAACTTGCCATTGTCCAAAGAATCCACCAAATGTAATTTTAATTTACAGCAATAAAACAAGAATAAACTGGGGTTCCAGTAATTTTGATACCTGTGTCTACCTTCGCTCTAAAACCTTTTTAATTTGTGAGGACTATAACACATCATATTATGTAGATACTTTATATTTCTCCTATACTATATGCTAGCTGTATCACATTGTTTTTAGCAGGTCTTGTAAAACAGTTAAACTGTTTTTCAGAATGTAATATGTTGTAACGTTACATCCATCAGTATCATCTATCAGCAGTTTTATCTGTTTTGCAGTGTTCAATAGAGCGTGACATGACATGACACATTAATTAGTGCACAGGAGTGCATGACTCGGGTGTGTTCAGGTGATAGGCTGGAATGTCAGACATTGATTGACAGGAAGCACCTGATTATTATTACCAGACACGGGAGAAAGCCTAAACTTCTGACCTTGTCTCTGTGTACAACTTTTGGGAAATATTCTCGGAGAGGCTCAGTGAACTCAAGGCATTTAACACCCAGTTCTCTACAAGTTGTATCCAATCGTGGGTCATATTAATCATAAAACATCTTGCATAAGACACATATTTACAGAATGATATCCTGGTAATGCAGAGATCATTGCATTGTTGTGTTTGCCCAGGACCCACCAATACAGATAAGTCGTATGGTAGAGAACTCCAATTGATATTTCATTTGCGTGAATGGTGCAAGATTACATCACCTACCACCGTCTAATATCTCTCTGGGGATGGGATCTGCATTTTGTATCAGGGATTACACATCTGTTGCGGCTATTTTGAGGCGTTAGATTTCAATATATTTTATATAACATAGAATTTGGTAAAAAGTGAGTGCTGCAGCTGAATGAGTGGGAGGATATGATGGGAAGGACAGAGCCTGAAGTTACAGTAACTAGTTATAAGAGGCCAGTTTGGGACTCTACCTACAATTTCCAAAATATATATCCGGGGGCTAACTAAATTCTTATGCCTTGTGCACTTGACCGATTTACCCGTTGGAAAAACTGCGATGAGAGCTTTTGGCCAGGAATTCCGATCGTGTGTATGCTCTATCACTGTTTTTCCGATGGGAAAACTGGCGTGAAAAAAAAGAGAGCAGGATCTCTTTTTTCCCATTAGGAAAAAATTCTAGTGGGAAAAACGTTCTTCTGTATGCCTTTCCGACGAGAAAAAAAACGTGTTCTTGGCAGTCAAAATTTCACCGGACTTTTGTGTGAACGTGTGTATGCAAGGCAGGCTTGAGAGGAATTCCGTCAGGAAAAAAAACATTGGCCCAGATTCACAAAGGAGTTACGACGCGTATCTCCAGATACGCCATCGTAACTCTGAGTGTGAGGCGTCGCATCTCTGCGCCTGATTCATAGAATCAGATACGCCTCACTGTTGCCTAGATACGAGCGGTGTAAGTCTCCTACGCCGTCGTATCTTGGGGTGCATATTTACACTGGCTGCTAGGGGCGCTTCCGTAGATTTACGCGTAGAATATGCAAATGAGCTAGATACGCCAATTCAGAAACGTACGTGCGCCCGGCGCATTGATTTACGTCGTTTACGTAAGGCTTTTTCCGGCGTAAAGCTACCCCTGCTATATGAGGAGTAGCCAATGTTAAGTATGGATGTCGGGACAGCGTAGAATTTTGCATCATTTATGTTGTTTGCGTAAGTCGTACGTGAATAGGGCTGTGCGTAAGTTACGTTCACGTCTAAAGTATTGACTATTTGCGGTGTAATTTGGAGCATGCGCACTGGGATACTTTCACGGACGGCGCATGCGCCGTTCGTTAGGAGCGTCAATTACGCGGGGTCACGATTAATTACCATACAACACGCCCCCTACCAGCCTATTTTGAATTAGGCGGGCTTGTGCCGGCCCATATACGCTACGCCGCCGTAACTTCGGGCGCAAGTTCTTTCTGAATACGGTACTCGCCTCTCAAAGCTACGCCCGCCTAAAGATAGGCATATCTTTTTTTTTTCGACTGGAAAACCGGTCGTGTGTATGAGGCATTCTTATGGTCACAGTAAAGTCAGTCTGCCCAAACCATAATGTTTCAGTTATAGGCTCACACAAGCCTCTCATACTTTGGCACCATAATAGGAAAATTGTGTAAAAACAGTGTAGCGCTGGAAATTAAAACATAATGAATAGATCAATCGAGCAGATTGAATACAATGTTGTGACCATCAAAACAATTAAGTGAAAAATTGTGACAGATACAAATGATATATAAATAAACAGTCCATGAAATATTAAATCCAGTGGATCCACAGATGAAAATTCAGAGAAAAAGTTTAAAGAAAAAGGTTGTAGACATCCAATGTGTAATGAATAATTCCAAAAAACGTGAAGACAGCCCAACACCTGAAGGTAAAATGAAGGCTTACCAGAAAGCCAGCGACCGCCCTTCTCAGGGGGGTCAAACAGGCTTATAAAATGAATGAATCCTGCACGGCAGCTGAGGGAATCCTCCGTCTCACACGTTCTCAATGGCTCCAAACCACAGCTCATGAGTCCTTACAGAGATATCACAGGTGTGTATTGAGAGGAATGGAGTCCACACTTCCTGGACAGCTTGAAATGGATTATTGGGTTCTATAATTTTGATAGTGTGTCCAATCTTTTCACTTTGCAAGATTTCATCAATGAGATTCAAATCCGACACAGTCAGCTGAAAAATGTCATTGTCCTTTGCTGCATTTTCTTCAAAGATTGCCCCTGATTAACAAAGCCAGCTAATACCCCGAATAATAGGAAGATTGTATGACACAAGACCTGGCTGTTACCACCTACCTTGGAACTCCCCAGCGAAAAAAATGGGTGTTCCCACTTGTTTTCACTTTCTCCATGAAAGTCTGTGTAAGGCTCTGATAATTCATACTGTAACAAAAGAACGTCCAGCATGCTTGCTACCCTGAGAATGCATCTTTGACAACTATGAAGAACCTAAACAACTTTAGGGGCATGTGTTGACCTGCTTTTATTTGCCTCAAATGGGATTTTCACTCTTATACATATCTATGGGAAATGCCAAACCCTTTTGGAGCAGGTTAAATTCACTTGTCAATGAATCCTGAAAGACCTCAGAAACGGTATGAGAGCCTTTGGACTCTTTCAGGCGGGTGGCCGGGGGTAGTAAAAACAAGTAGTTGAGTCGTGGTTTTACTGCCACCTGGCTGCCCACACAAACTGTAACAATACAGCTTGACGGGTATGTACACATGCTGTGGCCACAATGATTTGCAGCTGTGGCATTTCTAACTTGTGGTGCAGTTGCAGCAAAGTTTCGCAATGTAAAATTGCCATTCAATGCCTCCTAAATGCCTGTCAACTGCTACTATACCTGCTTCTGAAAAGTTATCTAGCACAGATAGCTGCAATCCCCTTAGTAGGTGGGTTTTTGCCCCTTGCCTTTACCTGTGGGAGGAGTAACCTGGTGTCACGGAAGCATGAATCAGACGTACAACAACAGATAAATGAAATAGGAAGGCTTTATTAAAAACCAAACAGCAAGGTTAAAGTCCAAACGGATGATCAAACAGTGCAGAGTCTTCCACCGGAGCCAGGGATCAGGAGCCAGAAGGGTAGACCGAATGAAGCCAGGGATCGGGAGCCAGAAGGATAGTCCGTGGAAGCCGGGTCGGTAACCAAAAGCAGCAGCACAATCTCAGGAGCATGTAAATACAAGAGGACCAAGCAGGGAAATGAAGCAACAGACCTCCTATATATGTGCAAGGCATCCAGCTCCTCCCAGTGGGAAGGAGGAGCCGCAGGGTGTGGTAAGTTATAAGAAGCCCAGGAACCAATATGGCCGCCAGCACATGTCAGATGAAAGAAGTCTGCAGAGAGGTAAGACCATGACAGTACCTCCCCCTCAAGGGCCCCTCCTCCGCAGCGCAAAAAACGGTTTCTGGGGGAAGCGCGCGTGGACGGCTCGGAGCAAGGCAGGAGCATGGATATCTGCGGAGGGAACCCAGGAACGTTCCTCTGGACCATAACCACGCCAGTGGACCAAAAACTGCACCCGACCGCGGACCAAGCGTGAGTCCAGGATATCGCTCACCTCATATTCTTCATGATCGCCCACCTGAACCGGACGAGGCCGAGGAACCGAGGAGGTGAAGCGATTGCACACCAGTGGTTTCAACAGGGAAACATGAAACACATTGGAGACCCGCATACCAGGTGGGAGCGCAAGGGCATAGGCAACCGGGTTTACCCTGCGAAGCACTCGGAAGGGACCAACAAAGCGAGGAGCCAGCTTGGGAGTGGGCACTCGAAGGTTGAGGTTGCGAGTGGACAACCATACGCGGTCTCTGACCTGGTAGGAAGGAGCAGGCGCCCGTCTGCGATCAGCCTGGAGTTTCTGGCGCTGCGCAGAGACCTCGAGGGACCTCTGGATCTGTACCCAAGAAGCACGTAGAGCGGAAAGGTGATCCTCCACAGCCGGAATATCCTGGGGAGAGAATGACTCCGGTAACACGGCAGGTTGGAACCCATAATTGGCCATGAAGGGAGACGTCCCAGAGGAAGAGTTTACCGCCGTGTTCCTGGCAAACTCAGCCCATGGCAGAAGGTCTACCCAATTGTCTTGATGATCGGAGACATAGCAACGAAGGAATTGCTCCAGGGCCTGATTGGACCGTTCTGCGGCCCCATTGGACTGAGGGTGGTAGGCTGAGGAGAAGGAGCGTTGAATCCCCAACTGGGAGCAAAAGGCGCGCCAGAACCTGGACACAAACTGACTTCCCCGATCCGACACTATCACCTTGGGCAAACCGTGCAACCGGAAGACCTCCCTGGTGAAAACCGTGGCCAACTCTTGTGCAGAGGGTAATTTCTTGAGAGGAACACAGTGGCACATTTTGGAAAACCGATCCACAATCATGAGAATGACCGTATGGCCTCGGGATGCAGGAAGGTCCACAATGATGTCCATCCCAAGGTGTGACCATGGGCACTCCCCAGTGGCGATGGGTTGCAGAAGGCCCAACGGAAGGTGCGGAGGGGACTTACTCTGGGCACAAACAGAGCATGCTGCTACATATGCGGCGATGTCAGAACGTAGAGAAGGCCACCAGAACAAACGTGAAACAGCCCAGGACAGCTGATTCTTTCCAGGATGCCCCGCGGTCTTGGAGTTATGGTAGGTTCGCAACTCCTCAGGCACAAAACATCTGCCGTTGGGTCTCCCAGAGGGAGCACCAGATTGGGCCGCCAAAATCTGCTCTCCAAGGGGAGAGGTCAGGCTGGTGCGAATGGCGGCCAGGATCTGATTAGGAGGTATGACCGAAGTCGGTACCGATTCCTCCCTGGACAGCTCGGAGTATTGACGTGATAAGACATCCGCCCTGACGTTCTTGGAACCGGGTAGGTAGGAGACCACATAATTAAAACGTGACAGGAACAGAGCCCATCTGGCCTGACGGGGTGTCAATCTCTTGGCCTCAGAAAGGTAAGTCAGATTTTTGTGGTCCGTCAGGATGAGAACCGGAACCACCGAACCCTCGAGCAAATGCCTCCACTCTTTGAGAGCCTGCACGATGGCCAACAACTCTCTGTCACCAATCTGGTAGTTGCACTCCGCGGGAGACAGTTTCCGGGAGTAAAACCCACAGGGAAGCAGAGGACCCTCTGGTGTCCGACGCTGAGACAGAAGAGCGCCTACTCCCGTCTCAGACGCGTCCACCTCGAGAACAAAGGGCAACCCAGGGTTGGGATGAGACAGTATTGGAGCCGACACAAAGGCAGATTTTAGGGCCTCAAAAGCCCGGATGGCCTCGGCCGGCCAGACCTGGGAATTACAGCCCTTCCTGGTCAGATCCGTGAGAGGCTTGGCCAGCATGGAGAAGTCCCTGATGAACCTCCGATAATAATTGGCGAAGCCCAAAAAGCGCTGCAGGGAACGAAGACCACTGGGCTGGGGCCACTGTAAGACAGCCGAAACCTTCTCAGGGTCCATGCAGAACCCCTCCGCGGAAATGATGTAACCTAAGAAGGTTACCTGGGACCGGTGAAATTCGCATTTCTCAAGCTTACCGAACAGCTTGTTCTCTCGTAACCGTTGCAACACTCGCTTGACATCCAGAATGTGGGCCTCCATGGATTCAGAATATACCAAGATGTCATCCAAATAGACCACCACACACTGCTGCAACAGGTCACGGAAAACATCATTGATGAATTCCTGAAAGACTGCGGGCGCATTGCACAACCCAAAGGGCATAACCAAGGATTCATAATGACCGGTCCTGGTGTTGAACGCAGTCTTCCACTCGTCACCAGCCTTGATCCTTACCAGGTTATATGCCGCCCTCAGGTCGAGTTTGGTAAAGACCGTGGCCCCTTTCAGGCGATCAAACAACTCGGAAATCAAGGGTATCGGGTATGCATTCTTGATCGTGATGCGATTAAGGCCCCTATAGTCGATGCAAGGCCTCAACTCTCCGCCCTTCTTTTTCACGAAGAAAAATCCAGCCCCTGCCGGGGACGAGGATTTGCGAATGTGACCACAGGAAAGCGCCTCCTTCACGTACTCCTCCATGGCCTCATTCTCCGCAACCGACAGTGGATAGACCCTGCCACGAGGAGGAACGGCACCAGGTTGTAAATCTATGGCACAATCGTAAGGGCGATGCGGGGGTAGGAACCCAGCGCGCACCTTATCGAATACATCCCGGTACCCCTCGTATTCAGGAGGCAACACAGAGTCCGAAGAGGTACACAACAACTTGACAGGCCCATGGATGCAACTAGCCCCACACTGTGGTGACCACGAGAGGATCTCGGCCGATCTCCAATCGAAAGTCGGATTATGCTTCTGGAGCCAGGGGTACCCCAAGACCACCGAGTAGTGTGGAGACGAAATGACCTGAAGGCAGGCCGACTCCCTGTGAACGGCCCCAATGGCTATCCCCACTGGAAGGGTCTCATGAGTCACGTGCGACGGCTGGAGGGGTCTGACGTCTATCGCCTCGAGAACCAGCGGGGAAACTCGAGCCTGCAGAGGAATGGAGTTGGCAGCAGCGAACTTACTATCAATGAAAAAACCACCAGCACCAGAGTCCACCAACGCCTGGGTCGTCACCGAGCCCCCGACCCAGGAGAGAACAACGGTGATCAGTGGTTTATCAGCACGGGAAACCGGGGACGAAGAGACTCCACCCAAGATCTGCCCCCGACAGGATCTTAGGTGCGAGCGTTTCCCGGACGGTTCGGACATGCCAACCGAAAATGCCCACCGAGACCACAGTACATGCATCGGCCCTCGCGTCTCCGGAATGCCCTCTCCCCCTCGGACAGGCGAGCAAACCCCAGCTGCATGGGTTCACCCCCAGGCAAGTCAACTCCAGGAGGCGTGGGAGGAGAGGGAGGCACGGGTGGGACAACAAACGTAGGCGCCAATCTGTTAGGAGACCTCCGCAGGCTCTCCTTAAAGGAAGGTCTCTCCCTGAGTCTGGTGTCAATCAAAATCAGGAAAGAAATAAGAGCCTCGAGCTCCACTGGTAGGTCCTTAGCCGCAACCTCATCCTTCAAGGCATCCGAGAGACCATGGGAGAAAGCAGCGACCGGAGCCTCATTATTCCATCCCACCTCTGCTGCCAGGGTACGAAACTCAATGGTGTATTCGGCTACCGATCGTGAACCCTGTCTGACGGACATAAGGAGCTTCGCAGCAGAGGCAGAGCGAGCCGGTACATCGAATACCTTCCGAAGAGAAGCAACAAAACCGGAAAACTCGGCAACCACCGGATTGTTGTTCTCCCATAAGGGGCTTGCCCAGGCCAAGGCCTTGTCCGAGAGCAGCGAGATCAAGAAGCCCACCTTTGATCTCTCAGTGGGAAAGGCATGTGGCAGCAACTCAAAATAAATGCCCACTTGGTTAAGGAAACCTCGGCACTGAGTTGGCTCTCCCCAAAGCGCTGCGGAAGGGGGGCAGAACCGGTCATACCCAACAACAGGTGTCGGGGTAGACTCTGGCACAACAACCGGAGCGGCAGTAGGAGCGGACCCAGGAGTGACAACCGGCCTATCGGCAATGGGAGCGAGATGAGCCGTGCGTGCAAGCAGGGTTTGTAACGCCTGAGCGAACTGACCCAGCAGGTGATCCTGCTGATCCAGTCTGGCAACCAGCATGGGTAGCGAAGGTGGCCCTGTACCGTCAGAATTCATGGCTTGGTCCTAATGTCACGGAAGCATGAATCAGACGTACAACAACAGATAAATGAAATAGGAAGGCTTTATTAAAAACCAAACAGCACGGTTAAAGTCCAAACGGATGATCAAACAGTGCAGAGTCTTCCACCGGAGCCAGGGATCAGGAGCCAGAAGGGTAGTCCGAATGAAGCCAGGGATCGGGAGCCAGAAGGATAGTCCGTGGAAGCCGGGTCGGTAACCAAAAGCAGCAGCACAATCTCAGGAGCATGTAAATACAAGAGGACCAAGCAGGGAAATGAAGCAACAGACCTCCTATATATGTGCAAGGCATCCAGCTCCTCCCAGTGGGAAGGAGGAGCCGCAGGGTGTGGTAAGTTATAAGAAGCCCAGGAACCAATATGGCCGCCAGCACATGTCAGATGAAAGAAGTCTGCAGAGAGGTAAGACCATGACACCTGGCTCACTCTCTTGGGATGCCAGCAGCAGTAGAGAAGAATCGTCCCTGTGGGCATGGGAGAGCTCCCCACAGAGCTGTCTCATAAACAGATCACCACCCAACACAACTGAATGCAGAACTGAATTTGGAAGTTTACGGGAATGGATTATGTGTCAATAGCCATGGTTTTAGGACAAACTCATCCAACCCAGGGACAGAAAAGATTAAAACTTTACACACACACAAACTGTCCTCTCTGCAAATAACCAGCCCATACACGCATACAACTAAAGATAACCTCTCTGTTCTCCATCTGCTGAGCTTCAGTTTTTATGAATACACATACAGAAGAGTTTATTGTGTGTCTGGATTTTTCATCCTACCTTTCTTACATTTGAACATGTTAAAAACTACTAGGAGGGAAACTTAAGTCATACTGTATATGCACTCCCAGCTGTCCCTGGGTTTGAGGGACTGTCCTTGATTTGGAACAAAGTCCCTCTGTCCCTCTTTCCTCCTCATTTGTCCAATTTGATCTGATCTATATAGTTGTACTGTATATACTCGAGTATAAGTCAAGATTTTTATCCCTTTTTTAGGGCTGAAAATAGCCCCCTCGGATTATACTCGAGTCAGTGTACTTGTCGGGTCGCGGGCATCCATTATTTAAAAGGCGCAGCTTCCCCCTGGTCTGTGATAGGCGTTTGACACTGTTATCTGCTACCGCCTATCACAGAGGTCCTCTCATCCTCAGAGTTTCCCAGCAGACACTGTGTTCGGTGTTCCGCCTATCGTGGACGTCCTCTTGTCCGAGGATGAAAGAAGGTCTGTGATTGGCGGAACACTGAACACGGTGTCTGCTGGGAAACTGAGTCCGAGGATGATAGGACCTCCGTGATAGGCGGTAGCTGAACACAGTGTCAAAAGCCAATTGCAGACCAGGAGGAAGCCGCGACTTTTGAAAAATGGACGCCTGCAAACTGACAGGTACCCGACTATCACAGAACGAATGGGACCAGGAGGAAGCCGTGACATTTGAAAAATTTATGCCCGCTGCCTGTCAAGAATACAGGTAAACTGAGACTGCAATGGGCACAGTGAGAATGGGCACAGTAAGGCTACAATGGGCACAGTAAGGCTACAATGGGCACAGTGAGAATAGGCACAGTAAAGCTGAAATGGGCACAGTGAGAATGGGCACAGTAAGGCAGCAATGGGCACAGTGAGAATGGGCACAGTAAGGCTGCAATGGGCACAGTAAGGCTACAATGGGCACAGTAAGGCTGCAACGGGCACAGTGTGAATGGGCATAGTAAGGTTGCAAATGGGCACATTGAGGCGTGCAAATGGGCACAGTGATGCTGCAAATGGGCATTGTTGACCATCTTTTCCGCTTACAGTAGCTGCTGCATTCTCTCCCTAGGCTTATACTCGAGTCAATAAGTTCTCCCAGTTTTTTGTGGTAAAATTAGGGACTCGGCTTATACTCGGGTCGGCTTATACTCAAGTATATACGGTATATCTTTCAAAGTGTTTCACATTGCTAAACCTTTCATCCAAATTCTAAATTGATGCATTTGTACATTTCAAAAGCCAATATGAAAGAATAGTAGTGGTAAAAAAAAGAAAAAAAGCACTTGTGGGTTTAACTAACAATTTTTTGTATAATTATCCTTTAAGGAGGCATGGCAGAGTGTGTGTCCTATGCCTACATTCTTTTGTTAATAGGCGTCCCTCATTCCCATCTCAAAAGGTTGGGAGGTATGCATATATGCTACACTCCTGGCTACACTCAGAGCCCTCTGCTAGAGTAGGGGCTAAGCCAAGAGTGGATGGCTCAGCCCTACTCTAGCAGAGGGCTCTGAGAGGAGCCAGGATCGGCACAGGCACAAGTATAGAGTGTTTATACAAGTGTATCTATGAAATGTGGGAATTATCTAATTTACTAAAGATTTCTTGGGTGTATCACCATATATAAACATCACACTACCCATCGCCCCCCCTCCCCCTCCACCTTATTGGACATTTACAATTTTACATATGTGGTATATGTTTATGACCTTATGACAGACCCCCCTCTTTTTGGCTGAAGTATATTGGTCAAGGTCTCGTCTAGGGGTTGTTCATGCGCTGCCTCTCTCTCCCTGCTTTCCCATGTCGTGGTCTGGGTATCTCATACACACCTGGTACCAAGAGGATCCCCTGAAGAAGCTATAAGAAAAATGCACAGTGATCTCTTGGTACACTGCTATCCCGTGGGGCCTTGAATAAAGGAAATCTGCAATACAAGTTTCAGGTCCACTTTGTGGACGTACCTACAGGTCCTTTCTTTATACATAGACTGATTTATTTGATGCATCACAATATCATGTGTATTATGTGTGCTTACATATTTTTTATACTATTCTCTGCTTTTATTCAATTTTTATCATGTTGTTAAAATGTTTTATTTATTTTTTATTCTATTGAGTGCTTCTATTTGTTCATTTTGGGTCTATTCGTGGCTACTAATTTAAAGGCAAGTAGTGCACACATCGCCTTCTTCTTTTCCATTTGATTTGGAGGTGGTGCCACAATCAGAGTTATGTCTCAGTTATTCTCTTGGAGAATTTGAAGGCTATATTTTTTACATTTCCATGAAAATGCCAGTTTATGGGCTGTCATACGGTATGGTATATTTTGCTTTCTCAGGAACTGACCTAAAATACATATTCAGATCAAGATTTCATACTGATTTCACAATCTGCATTTTTGTTCCAGGTCTGTGGCTCAGTATGTATTAAAGCCAGAAACACCATGCAACTAGTATTCTCACAAGTGTAGCGCCAATGAAGGACCCGCCTAAATGGTGGATCTACTGTGACAGACAGGAAAGGTCCCAGGCCTTGGGCAGAGGTGCCCTTCCTTGTTTACCACGGCGGGCGTCATGGCATCATACGCCCGTGCGTTCCGCCGTGCGCTCCATGCGCCGTTCTCCCATGTAACAAGACGTCAGACCCGCTCGGCGTGCGCGTCATGTGAGGTGCGCCGAGCGGGCCTGACGTCTATGAGAACGGCGCGTGGAAAGAACGGCGGTAAACAAGGCGGGGCTGACAGGCTTGACGTACAGCGTCTGTTACCTCTCCCTCATTGGAGGGTGGAAGAAAGGGGGAGACACGAGTACCGCCCTCTCTGAGGGACAGGACCGGGGTTAACCTATGGGGATTGGAGTAATTAACCCCGTCCACGCACTTCCGCTATGTGGAACGCAGATTCCCGGAAGTTACTTCGGATTGGCATGCACGCCGCTACCTTTCGGCGAGGGAAACAGGGTCTCATACAGGTGGGTACACAGGGTATTTAAGTGCAGGGGAGAGGGGGGATCAGTTGTACACCCCTGTTGAAGTCTTTATCAGATGAAACCGGTCGGGTACACTGGTCCTACCACTCTGTCCACTGCACATTATTGGATTTCTCCTGTCCATCCATCAAGGTGGAGAGTTGCTGTGTGCTGATATTCTCATGTGTGTTTTTAAAGATTTTTTCGGGATTTTTTGTGGACTTTTCTGTCACCATTGTGATGTTTGAAAGTGTTTCATAAATGTTTTTCATTTTTACACTATGAGGAGTTTTTTTCCTTTTCTCCTTTTTCCTCCATTCTGGTATTGATTGAACGGTACTGCTACGATGTATGCCTATACATTGGAATATTTGGAATACCTGGCTACAAGTGCACCTCGTGCACATGTGAACGTCTACCTCGCCTAAGGACAACTATCCAGACGGCATCATCTAGACGGTAACCAGCAAGGGCGATCGGCCCATACAAGCCTTTAAGACCCTTCCACCATATGGTGTGTTGTGGGTCCATGACATCTGGTAAGAGTACCTCATTTAAACTTATTTCCAAGTGTTTTTGGGATCACTCCTTGAAGTATACATTTGATCCAAGTCCACCAGAAAAGGGAAATCATACTCATATTATCGTCATGGTGTATGGACTTATGATATATTCTCCATCTTAAGTGGGACTTTTACAAACAGCAATCCACAGCGGGGTTGCTGATTTTATACTTTTATATTTCAAAGTGTGTACAAGGTTCACCATTAGCATATAGGATCGTTCATATCAATTTTGACATTTGGAATGTTTTTTATAACCATTCACTGAATAACCTACCAGATATATTTAGGTACATGTGTCATGATTGGAGTTAATATATTCTCAATATTGGAGTGAAAAAATACTCACTATTGGGGAAGTAGTTTCACGCACTTTGTCATTTAGTGTTAAACCAAGATTGCCTTAGCTGTCCTTTTTAGGACACTTGATCCATCTAATCACTTGTCTGGTTTATGGTGTTGATTCACCTTATTTGTTATATTGTTTTTAATGGCTATTATTATTTTATTTTCTATATTGTATTTCACTGGTTACTATTATCTATAGCTGCTGTGGTCTTATGCTCACTTATAGCACATATGAGTTATTGCATTCACTCACCCACAACTTGTGAGGTTGTTATTTAAATTGCTGTGGACATATTTTGGCCGTTGCGCTTTTTTTTAGTATATACGTGTTATCACCTTTCCTGTCACAGTAGATCCACCATTTAGGTGGGTCCTTCATTGGCGCTACACTTTATTTTCTATTCACTTTTACAATTATCCTTTGTTGTGTTGGCTGCCTAAAAATATTTTCTTTAGGGTTTAGCGCAATATATTTACTATTTTTAGTATTCTCACAAAGAGGTCAGCAGTGACAGCTTTGTATTTCTCTCGGGTCTAAATTATTTTTCTCTGTGAATATTTGCCATGCATGGCTTGCTCCATGGGTGGATTTTGGTAAGATATTTTTGGTTACTTCTTCCTCAAGGACAATTTAAGTAAAAATAAAGGCAAACCTTTTTTTTGTTGTTTAATTTGGATGGAGTAAAGAGGGTTTAAAACACCTCTCAGGCTCTTATCAATGTTTGTGTCCTCATAGGGGAGATTTGCTCTTTCTAAATGTCCTCTTCCTTGCAGCCATGGCTATAGTACTAAGTGGAGAGAACTTCTTAACCCCTGTAGGAGCCTCTGATTAGGATGCATTCTTTATTCTTTGTCTCAACATTTTCCAAAATCCTCAGCCCCCTAACACACCAGGTTGAGTGTACAAACATACAATACCACACCACAGGAAATCATTAAGAATAATAATTAGTACCCAGTAGTAACGTTTCATCAAAGAAAACTTAAAACAACCCAATATGGTTGGTACCAAGGCAAGCATAAAATTGATTGACAGTGCTAATAACACAATTTAGCATACAAAGTGATTACAAGTAAGGACTAGGCATAAGATGACATTTGGTTTCCAGATCAGCATAAACAGTAGCAAGGCCACCTCAAGTGCAGTATTGAGTAGTAGTAAAGTTTAATCTACAGAGTGCTGGAACTATACTGCCAGAAAGTATTTATGGTGGAGGTGCTAGTCCTAGACCGACTGGGTGTGTACTGTTCAAAAGAAAAGGAGGATGGTAAAGAAGTGGGAGAGAGAACCAAAGGGGACTTGCAGAACAATTATTATAGAAGGGAAAGTACCTTGAGATATTCTTCTGCCGGCTATTGTTGGGGCGCTTTAAGAGCATTGCTGCACTTAACAACAGTCCCAGTTAACCTGCATGCAGTATAGGTATACAGTGTAGGTAGGGTATAGTCTCGGCACAGTTGCAAGATAAATGTGGTTCAGATGCAGCATAGGTTCTCTCTAATTCCCTCACTGCCAAGAGAAAGAACTTTCCCAGGTGGTTTAATAAAAATCCTCTCCTACATTTCCTACTTTATCTGTAGTGTAATGGTAAACTGGCCCCATTATATTGCTTCCATCTCAAGCTACAACCCCCAAGAACCCCCCCCCCCCCCCTATACAGACCCATCATTCATTCACAGAGATCTTTGGAAGAATAAACTACAAGTCCCATTTGTCACTTGCAGTAAACAAACCTGCAGTTCTCAATGGACTGCGAGTGCACTGATCGAGTGCTCTAGTAGTTGATTGACACATCCTCCAGCTCAATAACTGAAAGCCATAGAGATGGAAGAAGAGACTGCAGGAGACTGATCACAGTTGCAATGCTTTTCGGGGATCTATGCAAAAAATAAATAAATACATGCACAATTTTTTTGCTGCAAAAATATGTGCATGTATTATTTGTTTGCAAAAGGTAGACTTCGGGGCAGATCCACGTAGCGCGGCGCATTCTTCCGTCCGGCATAGCGTATCTCTGATACGCTACGCCGCCGTAACTTACAGTTTTTTTTTGTATCCTGAAAGAATTTCCGCCGTAAGTTACGGCGGCGTAGTGTAACTTAGGCGGCGTAAGGGCGCACAATTCAAATGTATGTGATGGGGCGTGTTTTATGTTAATACGTCTTGACCCGACGTAAATGACGTTTTTTTTAACTGCGCATGCGCCGTCCGTGAGGGTATCTCAGTGCGCATGCTCGAAATTAACCCGCAACAAGCCAATGCTTACGACGTTGACGTCATTCTACGCAAAGCCCTATTCGTGAACGACTTACGCAAACGACGTAACATTTTCAAAATTCAACTCGGGAACAACGGCCATACTTAACATAGGATATGCCTCATATAGCAGGGGTAACTATACGCCGAAAAAAGCCTTACGGAAACAACGTAAAAAAATGCGCCGGCCGGACGTACGTTCGTGGATCGCCGTATCTAGCTAATTTGCATACTTGACGCGGAATTCGACGGAAACGCCACCTAGCGGCCAGCGTAAATATGCACCTACGATCCGACGGCGTACTAAGACGTACGCCTGTCGGATCGAGCCCAGATTCAGTCGTATCTTGTTTTGTGGATACAAAACAAAGATACGACGGGGCATTTTTAAAATTACGCGGCGTATCCATAGATACGCCAGCGTAATTTGTTTGTGGCTCTGGCCCTTAGCCTTTAAATGTCAATCAGGTTTTTATGGAAGTTTGTGTTCCCATTAGAAAGATTACACCTAATTTCCTGTCAAGGTAACAAGTGTCACCTCAAGTAAGACACAGACAGCAATAAAAACAGAGGTTCTAAGCTTTCCCTGCTCTATACAAAACTAAGAAAATATGTTGGCTTGAGTTGAGCTTTATGAAGGATTGTAGTTATTTTTTCACAACAATGAGATAGTGTATACTGCTATCCAAGGTTTGAGAGCACTTATGAAATTCTTCAGTACAGACATGGTGGTACATCCATTTACCATGCTATTTACCAAGATATTTTGCATACCTTTTATATTAAAAACAACACATAGTGCAAAGTGAGAAGACGGCCTTTAGGATTTCTCCATAAAACTGTGTTGATGGAGATAAGCTGGAGGGAAAGGATAGGGTGGAGAGAAAGGCAAATAGTCTGACTGCCAACTACCTTATGGGTCCTGGGTTGGAGGCTACCAACATGTCCCCCGTAGGACCAATTATCTACAACCCCCTCCCTTCTCTAAACGATCCAACATTTTCCCTACATTCTGAGGACCGTCATGCAGCATATACAGTACGTTATTATTCTGAATTATAACCCAAGAGATGCACACATCCCCTGGCCATTTCCCCCTCACCCAAACGTTGACTAGGGAAATAAGGACAAGAACTCAAAGTTGACAATGACAGCTCCTATAGTTCTCTAATAGCAGATTTCCAATGTCCTGCCTTCCAAACAGGCGGGGGCTCTTTAAGCTTACCTTAATTTACATACACATTGCCACATAGATATATTTAGCTACCATATCCTATTATATTTAATTCACCTCCATTCTGAGAAGAGAGTTTCTTAATATCCCTGTGTCAAAAATGCAGATCTGGTCTTTGATCAAGCATAGTCTTCTGAGAACGAAAGAAAGTTGACAGTTTCCTTTTCAAAGGGAGAACATAAAACAAACACACATCGAGTACCGGGGAATCATATCTCCCGGCATCAATGGTATTTAAATATCTCATTAGATGTTACTTTGGAACTCTGCTGCATGGAAACTGTCCCTAACAACCATCTCTGCTTTCCCTTTTACTTAAAGTAAAAGATATTGTCATTTAACCACTACATATCTAGAAATATAACATAGGCCAGGTGTAAAAATAAAACGACCATACTATTACATTTGTAGAAAAATCAATCAATTGTCACTCTTAAGTAGAAGCCTGTAATGCCTCCATCTTGGCCCAGCCTACCACAAAGCAATATTCATGCCTAAACACTGATGCAGATTCAGAATCCCTATTGGTGGAAAAAAAAGAAAAGCAAGCACTCAAATCTATCAGAAACGTTTAAGGGGGCTGTAACAGAATGACCCATGACACCCAGAGACTTTTGAAGGACGAGGGATACTCCTGTGCCAGCTTTACTAATAACTCTTGGGTCTAGGGTCATCCTGTGCCCCTTTTGGGCATAGGGTGACTGAGAAAAATTAATTATAAATTACATGAGATGTGACTGATAACTGATAATTCATATCGCAGGATATCTTGGAATATTACAGATTGGTTCATGCTGACCCACACCAGGTCAGTGGAGTGTTTTCATTCAATGTGAGGACACATGCTTTTGAGATGTTAATTGTGGCTCCTGAAAGACATTCTATTGTCCATTGTGAGATGCTAATGCCACTGTTTTGTGTGAAGATGCTATTGATGATAAATATGTGTTGTGAGTTAGCAGTCTAAAGGTCAGATGTCTGACTTAAGGAATGTGTAGTATGCAGGTGAATCACTTAGTAGCAGAGACGGGACGTCTGGGTGATGATTAGTAATTAGCCCAAAAGAATGTGATTGAAGCCCCATTGTGTGATGTGTGGGTGGAGAGTTCATTTGTCCCTGTGATTAACTGAAACATGTTGTACTGTATATAAGAGAGCTAAGATACCATTAAAAAGCGTTCATACATTTTGAAACCAGTAACAGAGCGTATGTCTCGTTATTCTGGGAAATGAGATGGATCGTGTCTGATGTCTGCTGTCTGTCGGATAAGCTGACGTGGGCGATGGAATGGGAATATCGTAAATGGTGGTGACCGTTACAGGGGCTATAACAAACATTGCATTCATCACTGCACAATAGGAAGCTGCTAAGTTCTGACAGTATGCAGAAAAGAGAGTATGTGGCGCACGATCCAGCAGAGCACAAATTAGAATGAGGTATATAAGATCTAATATTAAAATCCAGTAAAAACCAATAAAAAATGTCTGTGAAAGTCCTGGATGAATAAAATGTAGTATCAGTTGCTGTAGATAGCACTTAGCGGCAGCACCTTAAAGCAGAAGCATTGCTCTGAAATGATCAAAAACAGAAAAGACAAAGTGCGCCAATCTGAGTGCAGTAAGCTCAAATTTAATGACTGAAGTAAAATCAAATGAATATACATATGAGAAATGCCTACTCACATACTGGAAGTGGATAGTAGGCAAACATGAAGTGATGTAGGCGATCAGGAGGTGCCTGGAATCCTGCAGTAGTCTTGGTTGGCGGGCATCCAGAGTGTGGGCTGTGGCTGACTGTTGGGGATCGGTGTCAGGGGACAGGAGCACCGGAGAGCCACAGAGGATGCGGCGTGCGCTTCACTGTGGAGCGCAGCGTGCCGTCGCGTTTTTATATACCCTGTGTCTTTGTGATTTAGTTGCTTCCATTTGTCAGTTTTCATTATGGATATAGAATTGATAGAGAATCATAAATTTGTCATTTTAGATGAATTATACACCCTATTTCCGGATAACTTTTTTAGTACTACTGTGCATTCCCGCACATGGAATAATAATAAATATAAAGATACATGCACGAGAATGAAACGTATAGAAGATCTCACCATTTCAGCTAATCAGCAATGGTGGGATTGTTTCTTTCTCCAACAATATTTTGCATCTAAGATTTCCCCAAGAGGACTACGGGTCCTCAAGGCATGTACTTTTTTGGACACTGATACTTGTAAGGAATGGGCTGATATAGCTGAGTTTTGCAGCCTAAAATGGATAAAGATCCTTATCAAACATAGAAACGATCGATATCTTTTGCTACGACAGAAGATTATAGATAATATTGCCAGTTTTTACTCCATATATTCTAACCTCCCAGTTGAATGGTTTAAAACTTTTAAAATTAACACCAAAAAAAGTGAAGACTCTCTTATTCAAAATAAGTTGAGTAAATTCAGAAGAGATCTTGATGATTACGCACTTAATAGAGTTTTTAATTGGAAAAAGAAATTGTCTAGTTCCGCTCCGGTACCACTCATGTCCATTATTGTGACACCTAAACCCACTTGGCCTACTCAGTAT
The DNA here is from genome assembly GCF_905171775.1 of Rana temporaria. Lineage (NCBI taxonomy): Eukaryota > Metazoa > Chordata > Amphibia > Anura > Ranidae > Rana > Rana temporaria. Next base: position 76,049,903 of record NC_053490.1, on the reverse strand, counting down.
GCACACTTACCTGGAAAAGTGAGACCTCTGATCTCTAGTCCTCCTAATTCTGCTCCTGATACGATTGATAATATTGATCAAAATCCGCCCCATAATGACTCCTCTGCCGCTGCTACTATCACTACAGATACATCATCCGGCAGTAGCATCAAACATCCCCATGACACTGTGACAACCACATCTGACGTTGTTCTTGATACTATTTCGGAATCTTTTTTAGTGCCACCGCCCCTACCGAAGCCTGTACCTTCCCACACAAAAAGAAAGCACACAGAAGAGGTACCAGAGGAGGTAGGGGAAAACACAGACTCACATCTTCCACGCCCAGACAAACTTCGGAAACTATAAAAATATATAATTTATCTTCTATTACCCTAAATACGCAAGAAACATCTCTACTCGCCAAAGGGTTAAATTTTGCCCCTACTTTTTATCCCAATTCTTTTACTATGTTTAAAGATCTTAATAAGTTTATTCGCAATCTTACCCTAAAAAGACATTTTAATATGAAAACCTATGATATTGATTCAAAATCTGCTATGCCCCCCAATATCGTATCTATTGTAGATACTTCTGCTGACCTTCAGGCCTTAAATGACCTGCGTGATCTTTGGAATGGTGATAGTGACGAGGATGATTTCCTAGTGTGGTCTCAATATACTCAATCTCCTCGCTCTATAGTACATACTCAGTTTCGACCTAAATCCATTTTCTACCCTACCCAATCCAAAGGCCCTTATCTTTCTACCTTTTACCAGGTAGTCTTTAAGGAACTAACAGAACTTTGTAAACCTGATACCCCTAAAAAAACTAATTTTTGTAAGAACCTTACCCCATTAGAATATAAAGCATTACAGACTCTTAGTACCAACCCCACCATTACTATTAGATCAGCTGATAAGGGAGGGGGTATAGTCATCCAAGACAAATCAGATTACATGTTGGAAGCTAAAAGGTTACTTTCTGATAAAGATACATACACCAAATTAAAATCTGACCCATTACCCACCTTTACCTTGGAATCCAGTGACCTTATCAAACAGGCTCTTGCTGATGGTATATTAACCAAATTGGAGGCAGCCTTTTTTCTTAAACCATTTTTTAATGTTCCTTATTTGTACCATCTACCTAAGATTCACAAGGATACAAACAATCCACCTGGTCGCCCCATTGTGGCTTCTATGGATAGCATTACTACCAGCTATTCTTTATATATAGATCATTTTCTCCAACCCTTGGCCCAGGCCCTCCCTTCATATCTTCGAGATGGTACTCATGTAATAGAATTACTATCCTCCTATTCTTGGGAGCCTACATACCATTGGGTATCCTTGGATGTATGCTCTCTATACACTTCCATTCCCCATTCGGTAGGACTTAAGGCGCTGTCTCACTTTCTTAAAGAGGACTCTAACTTAAGTTCACAACAGATTGAATTTATCCTTTTAGCTACCAAGTTTTGTTTAGAACACAATTATTTCCAATTCGATAATGATTTTTATTTGCAAAAGAGGGGCACAGCTATGGGCGCGAACTTTGCCCCGAGCTATGCCAACCTCACTATGGGTCTATGGGAAGCCCATCATATTGACAGGAACAATCCATTCACAGCGAATATGGTGTTCTATGGCCGCTACATAGACGACATCATTATAATATGGGATGGGCCTATTACTAGCATTAGTGATTTTGTAACTTATTGCAATGACAACTCCTTTGGCCTTAGCTTCACTTCAGTAAGTGACCCCGACTCATTATGTTTTTTAGACCTAGAGCTTTTTCATAATAATGAGATTATCAATGCTAAGAATTTCACTAAACCAACAGCAGTAAACTCGTATCTTCATTATTCCAGTTGTCACCACCCAAAATGGATTAATAATGTCCCCAAAAGCCAGTTCAATCGACTTAAAAGAAACTGTACCAGACCTGAAGACTACAATACATTGAGTTCTAACCTTAAAGATAAATTCATTTCCAAGGGTTATCCCCCTAATCTTGTAAAAAATGCCTGTGACTTTTATTCGAGTGACCCTCCACCTCCACCTCAAAAAACGAATACAGCACCAATCACTCGTTTTATTACCCAATATCATGCCAAACACAAAAAAATGGAAAAGATCTTTACTAAACATTGGTCTATTTTAACTCAGGACCCCCACCTATCCTCTTCCATTACCCCTTTACCTAAATTTGCTTACCGTAGAGCACCCAACATAAAAGGTAAGATTGCGCCTAGTAAAATTAAACCCACAGATAATTCAAAATTAGTAAGACTTAAACAATTAACCCTTATACCTTTAATTGGAATGTATCAATGTAAAAAATCCAAATGTCTGGCCTGTGTTAATGTTCCGCACGGCAAGAAGAATTTTATAGTCAACAATAAGACATATACATTGAAGTCGTTCTACAACTGCTCGACCACCTATGTCATCTACTGTATCTCTTGTCCCTGCGGCCTGTTATATATTGGCCGTACTATCAGGCCTCTTCGCACAAGATTTGGTGAACATAGGCGGGCCGTCCAGGGAGCCAATCCCAAATATAGTGTAGCACGTAATTTCGCTTCCCATCATCACTGTGACACATCCCTACTGCAAGTTTGGGTTATTGAAGCAATTCCTGAAACCCCTACAGCAGTAGAAAGATTCCAACGTTTATGTAAACAAGAGACTTATTGGATCTATTCTCTCAACACTATGTCGCCGTTTGGCTTGAATGAAGAAATTGACACTAATAATGTCATTTGATGTTCTTTGCGTCTTCTGGATACCCTCTGTGTTTTTTCGAGACCACCTATGCACACACATACATTTTTATTTAATATGTGCTTATTGACCTTTTTTAATAATAATTAATCAATTTTTTCTAATTTTTCTATTACGTTTTTAACCCCTTTTTTATTACCGCTATATTAGGAGCAGAATAGCAGAGATTACGTGCATATATTTATATGCTTATATGATCCACCTTGTATTTGTTTGCTTCAGCGTGAGCCATACCACCATTATTGCTTATATATATGTATGTGTATTTATATTACATATATATGTGTATGGCGATGTATGTATATGTGCATGCATGTGTATGCATGTGCGCACATCTACTTGTGCATTCATATATTCTCTACCCCTTTAATATACCTTCTATTTAAGTTTTAATATATTAATTATTAATAATTTTTTTAAAATATTTTGAAGTATTTTAGAATATTTTTATCATCATTGATTTTTGTAATATATAGGATCTCATATTATTAATAATAATACCTTCCTTTTTTCCCTCCTGCCCTGCCCTTTTCTCCCCCAAAACACCCCCCCCCCCCTCCCCCCATATATATATATATATATATATATATATGCATATGTATGGGACTATAATTATAAATATATGTAGACTCTTGTCTGCTCTCCTTCTCTTCTCATCTTACATATATTTCCCAGTCTGAACATACACTATATATTCATGTTATACATGCATCAAAATCATGTTGATTTACTTATATTTGTTTCTCTTTATTACCTGGATTTTAATAATTCGTTTCTATGTAAGTTATATAATACCACAAAATGTCCGTTTTTTTACATTAATTTTGTCATTCAGTTGTATTGTACATTGCGCTGTTTCAGTGCCTATATGTCTGCTATCTCTGTCATTTTTAAGTCCATGTTGTTAAATTGGTGCCTGCCGCCAACCTATCACAGCACTTCCTTTCCTTCTTAATACGTCTGTCCTCTATGGACAGCATGGATCTGACGAAACAGCTGACGCTGTGAAACGCGTTATCCTATTGGCCGACCCGGACCTGCACGTCACTTCCGGCGCGATGACGGCACGCTGCGCTCCACAGTGAAGCGCACGCCGCATCCTCTGTGGCTCTCCGGTGCTCCTGTCCCCTGACACCGATCCCCAACAGTCAGCCACAGCCCACACTCTGGATGCCCGCCAACCAAGACTACTGCAGGATTCCAGGCACCTCCTGATCGCCTACATCACTTCATGTTTGCCTACTATCCACTTCCAGTATGTGAGTAGGCATTTCTCATATGTATATTCATTTGATTTTACTTCAGTCATTAAATTTGAGCTTACTGCACTCAGATTGGCGCACTTTGTCTTTTCTGCTAAGTTCTGACAAACTCAGACGTGTGACCTGAACAGTTAGACTCTGTAAAATCTTTTGGGCCTAAAGGTTGACATTTTCTGAGCAGGAGTTAGAAACAAATATTAAAAGTTTCCCTTACCTAAAATAGGGGGTTGGGCAGCTACATGGCAGATAATGTTCAGTATTGAGAGCAGGAGCGTCTGGTCAATTAGGGGCGCAGGGGCGCCACCCCCTAGTTTGTATGTGGAGGTGCATGCAGGGTGCCGGACTCATACGTTTGAGTTTTTTTAGCCACATGATTAGAGCCTGAGGCTCTAATTGGCTTGAAAAAGGTTGGGCTAGGGGGGGCAGAGCACTGCGCCCCAAACCCACCCACTTGTGACACTAGTGATTCAATATTCGCCATTGTCTCCTGGCTTCTCCTCCCAGCCAATCAGGACAGGAGGCAGATCAGGTTGGCCAGGAGAAGAAGCTGAGTCTGATGCCGCGTACACACCATCACTTTATGTGATGAAAAAAAATGACGTTTTTAAAAACGTCACTTTAATTGACCGTGTGTGGGGGAAAACGTCGTTTTATGTCTTCTAAAAAACGACCAAAAAAAATTGAAGCATGCTTCAATTTTATGTGTCGTTTTTCAAAACGTCAACTTTTACTTCACAGAAATTGACCGTGTGTAGCAAAAAACTTAGTTTAAAACGACGTTTTTTCATCCGCGCATGCCCAGAAGCTACTTATGAAGCAGGCTTCAATGGTAAAACGTGGTGGAACGTAACCTCACTTTGCAAGAGCATTGTTAGAAAAACGATGGTGTGTAGGCAACTTCGTCTTTGAAAATTGAAGTTTCAAAAACGTCATTTTTTACTTCACAGAAAATGTCGTTTTTTTTCATCACATAAAGTGATGGTGTGTACGGGGCATGAGTGTCGGGGGGGGGGGGGGCTGTGTCGTGGAGGGCTGAGTGCGTGGTGGACCGTGGGGGGGTGAGTGCGGACCTGGGGGGGGTTTTGCCGGCCCCCTAAAAAGTTTAGCACCAGCCACCACTGATTGAGAGATGTAGAATTATGCACATTAGGTGCCAAAAATACACATGCAAATTACACATTACACATTACAAGTAGCTCGCTTGGGAGAATCTGTAATTGAGAAAGATCTGGGGGTGCTTATACATCCAAGACTTAGCAATACCAAACCACAGCTAATAAACTTAGGAAGATACTGTTAAGAATTAAAAAGAGCATACATTTCAGAGATGAATCAATACTTTTGCCCCTTTACAAAACACTGGTTCAGCCTCATCTTGACTGTTCGCCAATCCTCAGGAACGCCATTTATGAATTAGAGAGAACTCAGCAAAAGGCAACACAATTAACCCCTTGGCACTGGCAACTCCCGGCCCTTTAAAGTGTTTCAGATACGTAGAGGTGGGGGGGGTTATGGTCATGTGTCTGCGGTGATTGACTATCACAGCAGTCACATGATAAGAAAGCGCCCAATCATGAGTAGCATTCAGGAGCTTTCTGTTAGTCGTCTGTAACTGTGTCGGGAGCGTGAAGGGTACCTGCTCTCGGCACATTCTGGTACACAAATTTGAAGCCTCTTGGTGTCAAAGCCCACCTGCCGAGAGGCTGCATATTTGCGTACTGTCGGCATCGAGGCGTTAATAAGGGGGATGGAAGACCTCAGCTATGAGGATAAATTACATAGATTACGATTATTTGTTCTGGAGAAGAGGCACTTGAGAGGGGATTTGATTACATTGTAGAAAAATATATCGAAGGTGACTTCAGTAACTGTAATAAACTGTTTCTTGTAAGGTCCCTGAAGAAGAAACATGGTTTAATCCTTGACTGTGGAAAGTTTTTTTTACTGTTAGAGCAGTAAAATGTGGAACTCCCTACCACAGGAACTGGTACTAGCTGAGACTGTGGACAACTTCAAAACTCTTTTAGATGTCTTCCTTGGACGCAGAACATACATTGGTTTTGGATATGTTAGAGAATAATTACCACACACTGAACTGGGTAGACCTGTGTCTTGTTTAAAACTTATAAACTGAACTATGTAACTGTATAAGGTTTCTAAGCAAAAAAAAATACTTGCTTATCCAGCCACAAATTTTTCAGTCACTTCATATTCTAAGATAACTATGCTTTATCCTATTTGCTTCACTGTCCTCCTGCACTACCACCCTGTCACTTGGTTTTCTGATGATAAACAAGTGATCGTTTAAACACATATTAAACAGGCATGTTCCACTGTTATCACCATCAGGAACGCCAGACTGATAAATATCATGTAATCATTGCTGAACTTTTTAGTCAAGTGAATTAATAGGTGATTTCTAACTGGTAACACATTTGCCATGCTCACACTTTTGTTGTTGAAATCCAAAGATCAAACAAGACCTGAATTTTTCAACTGTATCTGGTTCGCAACATGTCTTTCATTAGTTTATACAGAATGACCTCACCCATTTTCACCCACTTTCACTCACACTTCTGTCTCTCTTTTTTCGCACAATGACTCAATGCTGAGAACTGGGCTGCTCTTTTAATTTTTAATGTGCTTTCTGGTATAGGAAACCTCTTGGTACATGGCCTCTGAGGCACAATTTTTTGCATTGTTTTCTAGGACACTAATGGTCAGTTTAGTATTATGACCCCCCCAAAAAAACACACTATAAAGAGTTAAATATTCAGGGGACCACAAACTTATGGTACCTTATCTGGCCTCCTTTCCCAAGGACTGAAACAAGCACTGGAACGTACTGATGTCATAGTCATTAGTGTTGTTAGGATTAGAAATTGCTTCTTTTGACCACTCCAATACTTCCATGTTCTCCTTTAAAAAGCCTCACTGTTCCTTTTCTGTCTGTCTTGTGGTTAAAAGCTGGATCCACTAAGCAAAGCAAGCTTTTCACACTAAAGCCAGGCTGTGCACAAAATGGCAGGGAGACTAAACAATCAGAGCCACCCCCCTCCCCACTCCCCCAACACCCCTGAATTTAAAGGGGTTGTAAAGACGAAAATATTTTTCTCTTAAATGAAAGTCAGACAGTAGCTGATAAAGTAAAAAGTAATATTTTGCATTATGACTAGTTTGATACCTGTTGAAATCGAGACGTTTTATTCACCTCCAGCACTCGTTATTCTCACTGACTTCCTGGTTTGCGGTGCGCATTCATTCTTGCTACATCACGGCCTAATGGGAAATACAGTTCCCATTAGGCTTAGCCTCCATGCCTGTGAGGGATAAGAGAGCATCTTCACGCAGGGCTGTAGTCATAGGGAGGGGGTGAGCACATTCTGCTTACCACCATGCAAAACGGCTCAGATGCTGGTGGAAAGCAAGAAGAGGAGTGACAGGAAATGGCATTTTCAAACCTGGATTACTGTATTTTGGAGGTCAAAAGGAAAAATGAGGTAAGTGATATTTAAATGCTCTAGCTTACAGCAATCAATTGATCTAATAAAAAACGAACCTTTAGTGTTCCTTTAAGTCCTGTAGGCTAGGATGAACATCACCCCTCCTTTGTGAACATTGTTCAGGCTGTCACTGAAGAAACTTAGAAATCTTTTGTGATCTGTAGAGTCAGTGAACAGATATTTGTAATGTATTATTAACCCTGCTGAGATTCAAGATTGTTAATGCTGTCATTTCTTTGTAGCACCTTTCTAAATACCTATGATTTATTAATGGCCAGCCTTCTACTGCATTGCAGGAGCATTTACCTGTAATAGGAGATATAGCACATCAACAGTGAAATATGTGTTAAAAACTTGCCTTGTTTTTGTGTTACCTATTTGTACTGTAATGTTAAGAGCACAGGGATATACACCTATCATTTTCATAAAGTACATCCAGGAATTATGAATATGCATTGAACTGACCACAGATAATTTTCCCAGGTAACATTCTCTGTTATGTAATTGGTATAGGCCAATGATCAGACACATTTAACACATCAAATGACCATTACGTGCTAATATGTGCCAATATCCCAAAAATGTAGTACAACAAAACAGAAAACATGGTCAGGGACTTTAGAGGCACATCAAGAGTTACACTTTATAACATTGGATACCGAAGATTTCCTCCAGGCCTCTCGGACCCGACCTTTATCTCGTAAGCTCCAAGGGGCTTTTACGTGCTTCTGATTTTCTATGGCCCACGGGCTGGACTTCTACTAAGACTTTATTAACAGGATGAACACCTGATGCACTGGAACTATGGAGAGCCATTCAGCTATCTCGAAAATATATAGTGAGATAGGAAAAAAGGGCGCTGCCTAAGTGTATTTCTACACCTATGTAATCCTGATGTGGGTCTGCCTAGACCAATGTGGATATGAGTACCCCACTGGGCACAATTCCCACTAGACTGACTGAGGTCTATACTGATAGGAGTCCCACACTGCCAAAGGGCTGACGGAGCATGAGCTCAAGGGCTGTAAGCTACACTTAAATGCTATAAATAGATGTTACTTAATGTTGGAAACCAACAAAAATGTACTGAAAGTGTGCTGCTAGACAGTAGGGTGCCTGAACTGATATATGTGACGGCTAACACAGTATACAGACACCAATATATAAACACTCGCAGATTGCAACAGGTGCTAGTAGGAAACAAATAGTATGAACCCGATGGTGGTTCCAATGTTGATCCAGCAAGAGTTGTATATAATACAATGACCAAATAAAATGAATAGTAGCCAAAAAACACAGTAGAATAGAATGGATATCATATACAATGATAATGTGTAGTGTATCAGCAACACAAGTCCACCCTGTGATCCACACAGGAAAATGTTTTTTGGAAAAATGCAAATAGCTGGCAGCCTGTAGGAAACAATTGTATGTAATATCTATACATTTCCAAAGGGAGATAATGTGAAGATATAGAGCTCTTGATGAGGCAATGGGAGTCCAGTGAAGGGGTCTGGCTTGTGAAAAAGAGGTGCTCCTATATCACACTCCGACGTGCTCCCGGTGCTCCCCTCAAGGTTCCCCACTCACCAGATAAAGGTCCCCTCTTGGGGTAGCATGCGCGTATTGCCGGGTCTTATAGACGTTCCTCTGCTCCAATCTTTCCTCCTTCCTTCAAATGGATTTTAGGCTTCCAATGTTTCCACGGCTTTGCTGCTTTAATTCCTCAAAGGGAACAAAACCAGGGGCTCCAATAGTGTGATAAAGTATGACCAGAAGATGTAGTCAAAAAATCTATGATATTTATTTAAAATATACAATATAACATAACCTGCAGTGAAGCTGGCTGCTGCAGCAGGTGTGCCTATGCCAGAATCCACATATAGCTCCAATAACAGAGTGTGCAGGAAAAAAACTATATAAAAATATACAGGTGAAACCTGATAGCATAAAATAAAATAAAATGAAAAAAAGGGGGTCCGTTGTCTGCAAAGGAGCAGCTCTGAGGGCTGCTAATAGCCGGCGTAGGTACCGTCACCTGGCTAGTATGCACGACAGCGTGTGCTGTCTAAGTGTTTGGCTTGCGTTCCAGCCGAACCACCCGACGTTCACCCGGAAGTGACGTAGCACGTGACACAGCCTGACGTACGTTTCGAATTTCTGATTCGTCCTCGGAGGCCTCGAGGACGAATCAGAAATTCGAAACGTACGTCAGGCTGCGTCACGTGCTACGTCACTTCCGGGTGAACTTCCGGGGACCCCCCTCTCTCATTTTGACTTGCATAAAATTTCCCTCAAGTCCAAATAATTTTTCTAGGAGATCAAAAGAATTTCAACCCCATTTTGGGGGGCGGGTGATTACATAACTTGCCCAAGTGGGCACCTAGACTTTTATATATTTGATACCTGACTGCCTGGGCTGCCTAAATATCTTTGGCTTCACCCTCTGGTAATTGGTTAGGGTGTTCCTATCTTGGACAGAATGTGCCCATACACTAATAGTGCATATGTTATTTTGTATTGATAATATGTTCTGTGAAGTTATCATTTCAATGTGTATGTCGCATACCACTAAATAATAATAAAAAAAAAGAGTTACACGTTATCAACAATTTAAAAAGTACCGTATTTATCGGCGTATAACACACACAGGCGTATAACATGCACCCTAACTTTAAGAGGGAAGTTTCTGGAGAAAAACTTTCCATAGCCCCCTGAGTATAACACGCAAGAACAGTTTACCCTCTATTTTCAGGGTAAAAAAGTGAGTGTTATACGCCAATAAATACAGGGGTAGATTCACGTAGATCGGCGTTTCTTTGTGCAGGCATAACGTATCCTATTTTCGTTACGCCTCCGCAACTTTTACAGGCAAGTGCCGTATTCTTAAAAGAAAGTTGCGGCGGCGTATCGTAAATAGGCCGGCGTAAGCCCGCCTAATTCAAATTGTGAAGAGGTGGGCGTGTGTTATGTAAATTAGGCTTGACCCGACGTGATTGTCGTTTTTCCCGAACGGCGCATGCGCCGTTCGTGGAATTTCCCCGCGTGCATTTCTCCAAAGTACGCCGCAAGGACGTCATTGGTTTCGACGTGAACGTAAATGACGTCCAGCCCCATTCATGGACGAATTACGCAAACAACGTAAAAAATTCAAAATTTGATGCAGGAACGACGGCCAAACTTAACATTGGTACGCCGCACTTACCCACCATATAGCAGGGCTAACTTTACGCGGGGAAAAGCCTAACGTAAACGGCGTAAATGTACTGCGTCGGCCGGGCGTACGTTCGTGAATTCGTGTATCTAGCTGATTTACATATTCTAGGCGTAAATCAGCGTACACGCCCCTAGCGGCCAGCGTAAATATGCAGTTAAGATCCAACGGCGTAAGAGACTTACGCCGGTCAGATCTAATAGAAATCTATGCGTAACTGATTCTATGAATCAGGCGCATAGATACGACCGGCCGGACTCTGAGATACGACGGCGTATCTGGAGATACGCCATTGTATCTTGTCTGTGAATCTACCCCACAGTATGTAAAATCACCAATAGTAGTTATATAATAAACAAGAAAAAACTATCATGGCTGGCTGTAGAATACATATAGTCCTTCACAGATGATAAATACAACACTATACCATTGCTTCACTCCATACAATAGTAAATGACAGTAATATCTTGCATTAGTTATAATATGTTTCATATAGGAGCAACGCACATGTCTTCTTCAGGGGTCCCTGTGGTATATTGTATAATATAGTGATTAAGAAACATAAAAGCCATATGAAATTAAAATCATATGATGCTTCCATTAGGTACACACAAAAAATCACTAGACCAAGTGGACTTTTTTTGTAGAGTTTAGCTTTAAAAGATAAAATTATGTTGGTTAAGTGAATGCAGTAGGATAGAGTAGACTCAAGAAATTACTTTCAGGTAGGTATCAGACCACGTTCTACAAACTATTTGCTCTTACACACAAAATGACAGCCCCACAAATTAATGGATGCCAGGTTGGCTTAAATTCTATACTACAAGTACTGGAAGAGGGAATAAAGCTCTTAGAAATTAACAGCCAACACAGGTGTCTGGAGTGGAAGGAAAATTCAGATAATAGATAAAGGCTGGAATAACATTATTAGTTTCATGTGATTGCTGTGCCGCACCCTCCAGCTTTCAGCTTAATATATGTATTCAGTAGCCTAAAATGCTTGTAATATTATATCCCAATCTGTCTACATATCGGTTTCAACCCCCTTATTACAGTATAGTGCACATTTAACAAAGACTGGTCATTACTTCAAGATCTTGTTTCTGTCTGTGTATGTGCTTGGTAAGGGGTGAGGATATAAGGATCTCTGTCAGGTGCAGCTGTATCTACATTGCCCTCAGGTGCCCTCACTTCTACGCACTATCAAGAGGTGTCGTGAATTTTGTTATAATATGAGGTTAAAGTATAACTAAAGGCAATCATTTGTTTTTTAGATTTGGATAGAGTGGTAAGGGGTTTGGTACATTGTGAGGTTTCTATTGCTGTCTGTGCCCCCATTAGAGAGATTTTTTTTTGTCCAGATGACCAATGTAATGGGGAATGAAAGTGAGGGTAAATCTCACTCAGAACAGGAATAAAGGGGCATCTTCCAATGGGGGCGCTTGCTCCAGTTATTACACCAAGAACCTTGGCATGGGGGACGGATTGATAGTTGAGCCGTTGATTTTGACAGAGAAATCAGGGGAAGTAGCACGAGGGGGAGGAAATATCATGAGCTCAGTTTTGGATAGGTTCAGTCTGAGGAAGTGATGTGACATCCAGGCTGATATATCTGTTAATAAGTTGGTGATGCATGAAGAGACAGATGGAGTGAGTTGGGGGTGGAGAGGTAGATTTGGGTGTTGTCAACGTAGAGATGATGTTGAAAGCCATGGGAGGCAATCAACTGACCCAGGGAGGAGGTGAACATTGAGAAAAGGTGAGGTCCAAGAACAGAACCTTAGGGGACTCAGACGGAGAATGGAAGAGGAAAGGAGGAAGTAGAGTTGTAGGTGACACTAAAGGAGCAGTGGGATAGGTAGGATGAGAACCAGTGAAGAGTACAGTCACAGAGACCAAAGGAGCAGAGTTTTTGGAGGAGGAGGGGATGGTCCAATGTATCAAAGGCAGCAGAGAGGTCCCGGAGAAGAAGTACAGAATAGTGTTCATTGGTTTTAGCTGTTTGTAGGTCTTTGGTGAGTTTAAGGAGAGACGTTTCTGTGGAGTGTTGAGGGCAAAAACCGGACTTAGGGGATCAAGAAGTTGAATAGAAGAAGTTGTTCATAGTCAGACGGTCGCTCAGTCGGTTGTAGGCCAGTCTTTCAAAGAGTTTGGAGGAGAAAGAAAGTAAGGAGGTATGTTATTAAGATTGGCGGGGTCCAGTCAGGACTTTTTAAGGATAGGGGTGACTAGCGCATGTTTTAGACAGTTGGGGAAGATGCCAGAAGAGAGGGAGAGATTGAGAATGTGAGTTAGAAAGAGGAGAAGAGAGTCAGAGGGAGATTTTGTAATAGAGGTGGTCAGTAGCAAAGTAGAGAAAGGTTGAGGTGGTGAAGGTTTCTACAGGTAACTGTTAGGCGGATGAAGGGAGAGGAAGTGGAAGACCTGGAGAGAGTGAAACCAATAAAGTGGTTATCAGAGCGAGGGAGAGGATTGTTGGAAAGGTTGCACGGAGTGCACAGATAGGAGAAGACAAGGTAAAGGGTGTTGCCATTGGAGTGAGTAGGAGCCTGTATCCATTGTTTCTAGTCAAGGGACGAGGTTAGAGGTTTTGCAATCAGTGCAGACACATCACTGATTTGATAGCCTGATCTAATCTTTTGGTTTAATTATTAGTTTAAAAAAATTCAAGTGCCGCGTGAAGCCTTAGCAGCCTACAGGAAAACTTTCTGCAAGGGATTTTGGTTTCCTTTGGATATTCCAGTTCCCTCCCACAGTAAAAAAAGGACAGAGGTAGGTTGACTTATTCCCATACAAGATTGTTGTCCACATAAGTCTGTATCTTTATTACTATGTAACGATAGTCCATTTAGGACAGGAGATGCTGTAGGTCATGCACTGTCCCACATGTTTCCCTTTAAATAATTTAATCTACCCAATGTAATACCTAATGGTAGGATTAAATAAATGTGCACACACAGTTCTAATTTTCAAAGATAGGTTAACAGTACAAAACATAGAATTGTACATACCACACTGCCTGCATAACTGTCAAGAGAAGGCTTTATTAACTGTGATAAATGTCACTGTCAGAGTTTAGGCTCTACATCTGCAAGGAGTTTGGGTTTCCTTTGGATATTACAGCTGCCTCCTACAGCCCAAACCAAATTAACAGAAGTAGGTTAACTACACAGTTTGTACATACAGTATGTATCTTTATGACTGTGTGGGAGATCCATCAAAGACAAGAACTGTTATGGTCTATAAACTGTCTCAAGTACTGCAAAGTATGATACTACTACAAGCCCAATTCCAAGAAAGTTGTGACCCTGTGTAAAGTCTACATAAAAACAGCATGAAATAATTAGCAAATCTCATAAAACCATATTTTATTCACAATAGAAAATAGAAAACATATCAAATGTTTAAGCATTTTAATAATTTACCATTTGAAAAAAATAAGGTAGTTTTGAGCACGAGATTCCCCTCGAAATTCTCCCAGGCTTGGGCCTGTTGGACCTTTTTTTTTCTCTTGCTCTTTCTTTCTTTTTCTACCTCTACCCCCCTCTCCATGTTTCCTCCCACTCTTTTGCTCTTATGCTCCCTTTCCGTGCGATACTAGCCAACATACACATTTCCATTTTTATACTGGTCCAGGTGATTGACCATTAACCCTACTCTCTACATCATACTAAACGACCATGACTACTACCCCCACACAACCTTACCCCACTTTAAGGACTTAGCTTTTCCCTACATACTCACGTACATATACAGTACAGACCAAAAGTTTGGACACACCTTCTCATTCAAAGAGTTTTCTTTATTTTCATGACTATAAAAATTGTAGATTCAAACTGAAGGCATCAAAACTATGAATTAACACATGTGGAATTATACATAACTAAAAAGTGTGAAACAACTGAAAATATATTTCATATTCTAGGTTCTTCAAAGTAGCCACCTTTTGCTTTGATTACTGCTTGGCACACTCTTGGCATTCTCTTGATGAGCTTCAAGAGGTAGTCACCTGGCGCAGCACCCCATCACTCTCCTTCTTGGTCAAATAGCCCTTACACAGCCTGGAGGTGTGTTTGGGGTCATTGTCCTGTTGAAAAATAAATGATGGTCCAACTAAACGCAAACCGGATGGAATAGCATGCCGCTACAAGATGCTGTGGTAGTCATGCTGGTTCAGTATGCCTACAATTTTGAATAAATCCCCAACAGTGTCACCAGCAAAGCACCCCCACACCATCACACCTCCTCCTCCATGCTTCACGGTGGGAACCAGGCATGTAGAGTCCATCCGTTCACCTTTTCTGCGTCGCACAAAGACACGGGGGTTGGAACCAAAGATCTCAAGTTTGGACTCATCAGACCAAAGCACAGATTTCCACTGGTCTAATGTCCATTCCTTGTGTTCTTTAGCCCAAAACAAGTCTCTTCTGCTTGTTGCCTTTCTTTAGCAGTGGTTTTCTAGCAGATATTCTACCATGAAGGCCTGATTCACACAGTCTCCTCTTAACAGTTCTAGAGAGGTGTCTGCTGCAAAAGGTGGCTACTTTGAAGAACCTAGAATATGAAATATATTTTCAGTTGTTTCACATTTTTTTATTATGTATAATTCCAAATGTGTTAATTCAGAGTTTTTATGCCTTGAGTGTGAATCTACAATTTTCATAGTCATGAAAATAAAGAAAACTCTTTGAATGAGAAGGTGTGTCTAAACTTTTGGTCTGTACTGTATATATTTTTTTTTTCAAAAGTAAAAAAAAAAAAGTGGTGAACAGATACCACCAAAAGAAAGTTCTATTTGTGAAAAAAAATGATATAAATTTTGTTTTGGTACAGCCTTGCATGACAGCACAATTACCAGTTAAAGTAGTGCAGTGCTAAATCGCAAACAATGGTCTGGTAATGAATGGAGTAAGACCTTCCAGAGCTGAGGTGGTTAAATTTGGGCCACAAGTTTTAATAAATATATTTTTTCTAACTTGGCCACAAGTTCCCCTTTAAATAATTAATCTGCCTAGTATAATATTTAATCTTACTTTTTAATGAATGTGCATACACATTTATACTATTCTAAGGTATGTTCACAGCAGTAAAACATAGAATTTTAGATACCATTCTGCCCACAAAGCAGTCAATAGTAGGCTTTATTACTTGCAATAAATGTCACTGTCAAAGTTTTAGGCTCTGCTTCTGCTAATGTCTCCCAGAGTGTCAAAAGCAGTAAATGAGCAAGTGACAACATCTCCTGTGGAAGCTGTGTGTGAGCCCCATTTACTAGCCAGGCGAGTGGCATAGAGGTAATGAAAGGTGTATTTAAATAGGGGCACATGACAGAGATCTTGTGTCAAGTCTGTTCTCACCATATAATAATGATCCTTTGAAGTCAAGCAATTATATAAAATCAATACTCTAGCAACACTTTAAATTACCCATTTATATTTTTGTCTTACCCAGTTGATGTCACTAAGAAACATTGGGATGATACATCAATCATGTAGGTATAGGTTCTCACACAAACAACATTATGTATGTTCTTTGCTTCCAACAAAGACATTGGCCCGGATTCACAAAGCACTTGCGCCAACGTATCTCAAGATACGCCGACGTAAGTACAAATGTGCGCCGTCATATCTATGCGCCGACCCACATACTAAGATACGCCTAAAAATAGGCTTCCTACGACCAACGTAACTTCCCTACACCGTCGTATCGTGGGCGCATATGCCGCTCCCATTGATTTTCTATGCACATATGCAAATGAGGGAGATACGCCGATTCACGAACGTACTTGCGCCCGGTGCATAATATACATGGTTTGCGTAAGTCGTACGTCCGGCATATATGAGGCGCATCCCATGCAAAGGTATGGACCAGGGAACACAAGCCGTCGTATCTTTTGTCGTTTACATTGTACTTGAATATGACTAGGTGTAGGTTACGTTCACCTCGTAGGCAGTGATCAGGCCTATCTTAGGGAGTAGTTCCGACGCGATTCTGAGCATGCGCACTGGATGCGTCCACGGGACAGCGCATGCGCCGTTTGTTATTTGTAGCTTTATGGCGCTTGGCCCATCATTTGCATGGGGTCACGCCTCATTAGTGTCAGGGCACTAACCTTTTACGGTCGCATTCCCCAGTTGGCTCTGGGTGGAATCGAACCCTGGATCTCTTCATTGCTGGTCCGGGTCCTTGCCTCTGAGCCACTGCTCAGTGTTATTCTGTTTGCTGTCTGTTGGAGCCTGGTGCTGAACCTATGTTACTTTGGACCAATCAGTGGCCTGAGTGGCCTATTTAAGCCAGCCCCTTCCTCCTTGCTAATTGCTGGTTCGTTGTCAGCTTTACCTGAAGTACCTTTGAAGATTACCTGTATTCTGACCTGTTTTGACCCGGATTTGGACTTGACTACTCTTTGCCTTCTCCTAAGCTTTGACCTCCTGTCTTGTTTACTGGACCCGCTTCCGTCTCCATTCCTTTGATCCCTGGCTTCCCATTTTGGACTCTCTACCTTCTGGAACCCCTGACCATTTGGCTTGTTTCCTGGACTTCCTGCTTGACCTGATCAGGCTCTCAAACCCATGGACTCTGACTTGCACCGGCATCTTCACCTCATCTGCTACAGCTCCCTTGGTGTCTCCGAATCATAGCTTCAGTGACTTCCAGCTAATCATCTTCCGCTGCCGGCAGCCGGTGCCTCTTTGTGCCCCTCCTCACTGTCTCCATCTCCAGAGGGTGAGGTGCACAGAGTCGCAAAGGTAGCCACCCTCGGCATCTCGGTCTCGGTGAGTACTTACCTTAACGGTCCTGACAGTACGAACCAGCCAAAATGTCCGAGACCAACAGGGTGCGCTCACCTTTTGAAACCCTGTGCCAACAGGTGTCTGTTTTGACTAGTGCCGTTCAAAACCTCCCAGAAGGTAAGCCCTTACATAATGGACTGACCGATAACATGGAGTCTGCAGACTTGTTCAAAATGCTCACTTCCTTGGCTCTGCAAGTCTCCAGCCTGAACCATACCATTCTGGAACTTAAACAAGAAGTTCAAATATTTAAAGGGACAGCATGCCCAGCCCCGGAACCAGCATGTTATGAACCATTTGTCGTCATGCCAGAAAAATTTGATGGTAGCCGTGCATGCTTCTCATGCTTCAAGACGGATTGTGAGCTGCTGTTTGCTCTTAAACCTAAGACCTATGCCACGGACTATGTTAAGGTTCGCGCTTCTATCAACCTGCTCACAGGGCAAATCAAATCATGGGCTCATCAGATGTTGCAGGAAAAGAGTCCAGTCTTGGACACCTGGGAAACTTTCATGTTTGCTCTGGACTCTAACATTCCTGTCTCCAAGAGAACCAGTGTTCCCAAGTCTGCTCTTAGTTCACGGGGCCTACGGGTACCCAGGGACAGGAAGCCCCAGTACAGTTATGACATCCAGCCAGCCCAGTGTGTGCCAAGTTATGAAGCTCTGTATGTGCCCAGCCTTGAAGCTCCCACACCACCAAGTCTTGACATTCCTGTGGATGCACACACGCCTACCTTGGAGGATGAGGAACCTATGCAAATCGGGGCCATCCGGTCCAGCCTATCTGAGGAAGAAAAAGAGCAGAGGAGAGGCTATGGACTTTGCTTTTATTGTGGTGCTAGCGGGCACCTTATATCGCTCTGCCCAACTCGCCCACCTCGGCCCAAGGTTCTTCAGGTGGGTACTATTGGGAGTTTTTTCTACGCCTCAGAACCTGTACCTACCTTCCCAGTTAAAGTTCCGGCTCCAGTGTCCCAAGTTCCAGCTCCAGTGTCCCCAGTTCCGGCTCCAGTGTCTCCAGTTCCTGTGTACCCAGTTCCTGTATCTCCATTCGAAGTTCCTGTGTTTCCAGTCCCGGTGTCTCCAGTCCCTCTGTCTTCAGTTCCTGTGTCCCCAGTTCCAGTGTCTTCAGTTCCTGTGTCCCCAGTTCCAGTGTCTTCAGTTCCTGTGTCCCCAGTTCCAGTTCTTATGTCCTCAGTTTCTGTGTCCCCAGTTCCAGTTCCTGTGTCTTCAGTTCCTATGTCCCCAGTTGAAGTTCCAGATCTTATCTCTCCAAGTGAAGTTCTCCCTCCAGACTGCACATATACCTCGGATGGTACTATGGTCCGTAAACAGGATCTGGTAATATTTGAACAGGCTTTACAAGCAAGAAGGGCACCCCCTACCAGAACTTCAGGATCAACAAGATCCAAAAAGAAAAAGTAAAATCTACATGCTCCCCGTTTTATCCGAGCTTCCCATCAGGAGCATCCAGAACTAATGGACAGTTTGGGCATCCGGAGTCCACCCCTAGGGGGGGGGCACTGTCAGGGCACTAACCTTTTACGGTCGCATTCCCCAGTTGGCTCTGGGTGGAATCGAACCCTGGATCTCTTCATTGCTGGTCCGGGTCCTTGCCTCTGAGCCACTGCTCAGTGTTATTCTGTTTGCTGTCCGTTGGAGCCTGGTGCTGAACCTATGTTACTTTGGACCAATCAGTGGCCTGAGCGGCCTATTTAAACCAGCCCCTTCCTCCTTGCTAATTGTTGGTTCGTTGTCAGCTTTACCTGAAGTACCTTTGAAGATTACCTGTATTCTGACCTGTTTTGACCCGGATTTGGACTTGACTACTCTTTGCCTTCTCCTACGCTTTGACCTCCTGGCTTGTTTACTGGACCCGCTTCCGTCTCCATTCCTTTGATCCCTGGCTTCCCATTTTGGACTCTCTACCTTCTGGAACCCCTGACCATTTGGCTTGTTTCCTGGACTTCCTGCTTGACCTGATCAGGCTCTCAAACCCGTGGACTCTGACTTGCACCGGCATCTTCACCTCATCTGCTACAGCTCCCTTGGTGTCTCCGAATCATAGCTTCAGTGACTTCCAGCTAATCATCTTCCGCTGCCGGCAGCCGGTGTCTCTTTGTGCCGCTCCTCGCTGTCTCCATCTCCAGAGGGTGAGGTGCACAGAGTCGCAAAGGTAGCCACCCTCAGCATCTCGGTCTCGGTGAGTACTTACCTTAACGGTCCTGACAATTAGCATGGCTCATGCCCACTTCCACTTACGACGACTTACGCCTAATAAACACAGCGCAGATTTGGTGGCAAGTGCTTTGTGAATTCGGTGCCTCTCTGCGCTGCGTCGGCATAGCGTAAAGAAGATACGCTACGGCGGCATTAATATGCGCCGATGTATGTGAATCCGGGCCATAGTATACATTGTTTCTCACAATGTTCAATGTGGAGTAACCCATAGCAGCAATTAAGTGTCGTTGTCTTATCTTGTCTTGAGCTGATACAAGTGCAATATGATTGGTTGTTTTTAGCTACTGCACATGATTGCTTCCTTTGCTATCCTACTAAACAAACTTGTAACTAGAGGTTCACACATCGTTTTGAAAGAAAAATGTATATATACTTACAGCATGGCTCAAAATTTGAAGTCCTGAGCCACTAGCCAGTTACTCGCCACCAGTTGCCCCACCCCTAAGTCCGCCCCTAAACACGCCCTTGTAAATTATCTCATGAAATTACACTGTTAAATGTTTTCAGCAGAATTAAGTTCCAAAAATAAACAACAACAACTTTAACAATATTAACATAAAGCATATCAGTACCCATCAAATGCAGCCTCATTGTGCCCATCAAATGCAGCTTTACGGTGCCAATGATTGCAGACTCACTGTGTCCATCAATGCGGCCTCACTGTGCCCATCAAATGCAGCTTTATGGTGCCAATGATTGCAGACTCACTATGCCCATCAATGCAGCCTCACTGCGTCCATCAATGCAGCCTCACTGCGCCCATCAATGCAGCCTCACTGTGCCCATCAATGCACTCTCACTGTGCCCATCAATGCACTCTCACTGTGCCCATCAATGCACTCTCACTTCAGAGGGCCCATGTGTCACCCCTGTACACCTGGATAGGGCAGCATACAGAGGAACCGATCCCTTCCATTTTCCCAATCCCATTCTCCCATCACTGCTACCACCGCTCACTGTCACTCATCCCAGCCCCATGCTTCAGGGGGCCCATGTCTCACCCCTGTACACCCGCATAGGAGAAGCAGCGGGCGGCATATAGAGGAACCAATACCCTCCATTTTTTTCCTGCAGTCACGGCTATTGGTTCCAGTCTATATGCCGCCCGCTGCCCCTCCTATCCGAGTGTACAGGGGTGAGACATGGGCCCCCTGAAGCATGGGGCTGGGATGAGTGACAGTGAGCAGTGGTAGCAGTGATGGGGGAATGGGATGGGATCAGTGGTGGTGGGTTGGATGGGGTGAGTGGCAGCAGTGGTGGGGGGGATGGGATCAGTGGTGGCTGTGAGGGGGGGTTAGATCACTGGCAGTGGTGATGGTGAGGGTAGATGGGATCAGTGGTGGTGGTGGAATCAGTGGCGGGCATGGTGGGATCGTGGTGGTTGTGGGATCAGTGGCAGAGGTGGTGGGATCAGTGGTGGTGGGGGGATGGGATCAGTGGTGACTGTGAAGGAGGTAAGATCACTGGCAGTGGTGACGTATGGGGGGTGGTTGTGGTTGTGGTGGGATCGGTAGTGGTGGGTGGAATCAGTGGCAGGAGTGGTGGTGGGTGGGATCAGTGGCAGGGGTGGCGACATCGGTGGTGGTGACATTGGTGGTGGTGGGTGGGATCAGTGGCAGGGGTGGTGACATCGGTGGTGGGTGGGATCAGTGGCAGGGGTGGTGACATCAGTGGTGGGTGGGATCAGTGGCAGGGGTGGTGACATCAGTTGTGGTGGTATCAGTGGCGGGTTCAGTGGTTGTGGGGTTGGCAGTAAGAGGCAGAGGTAATGGTGGTGGGGGAGGATGGCACCGGGGATAGGGATAAGATCTGTGGTGGTGAGGGGGGTCAGTAAGAGGCAGAGATCAGCTGCACTGACTATTATGTCACTTACTTTCTCAGTCGATATCGTTACTCCCATGCCTCCAAGGATGCTCCCGTGATGATAGGATCTCCTGCAGAGGGGAGAGCTCCTCCCCCTTCACTGCATTGGTGTCAGCTGGTCAGCTGACTTTCACTTCCAGCGTGTTACGTGTCTTTTCTTTTCCTGAGGCTTTGCCTTTCCTCAGCGAGCAGCGGTGGGCAAACAAACGACCCCGCGCGCAGTGTAAGAAGGTCCCACACCTCTAGCTGGCTAGTTTCATAGACGGAATACTGATACTTTCACAAACGCCGGTCTATGGGGGGGCGGGACCTTGTTACACTGCGCGCCGAACAGACACAGCCAGCTCCATCACACACAGTGTGACATCCCTGCTGTGTGTGCGCAATAAAACGAAACATGAGGAGGAGAGAGGGGGGGAGTGCTGCAGACACCTTACCCCAGCTCAAAGCGGTGCCAGGGAAGTCTGGTCCTGCCGCTGTGTGTCCTCTGGCTGACAGTTTCCTGGCTGATCGCTTCAGCCAGGAAACGATCATCCACCCCAGCTCCTCACTCGCCCTGAATGAAATTCCACTAGCAAATCGCGAACAGGTGAGTGGAATTTGAGGGCTGCTTACAGTACATCTGACTAGTAACACATTTTGCACCTGTATGGTAGCTTAGCTGGGCCTTCGAATCTCAAGTGGAGCCACAAACTGAAATGAATATACCTTGCCCCGAGGAAAATCTACTTACTTCCTTTAAATGTTGAGAGAAGTCCAGTATGGTGCTTTTGATACCCTTTCTCACTCATAGCAGGCTGGAGTAGTTTAGAACAAAATAAAGAACGAAAGTAAGGCCTTGTTTAAACTTGGGGTTGGGGGCAGCGTACGGGTATGTTTACAGCTAAGTTGACCCGCCGAATGCTACACATGCAAGTCAATAGGAAAGTGCTGCAAACACCCCACAACTGCATGCATTGCCACGATTGTTGGCAAAAATGGGGTTAAAACAGGCTGTGAGGTGTCGCATCACTTCCTCACTGCCTGTCAGTAGGCCCTGGAGCGCAATCCTTATGCTGATTGGGCTTCAGAGGCAAGGGAGATTTAGACATGCATCTAATTCTACCCTAAATCCACCAGAAAGAAAGAAGGGTTGTCCTTTTAAACAAGTTACACACGTAGAGGTCACCATAGGGCAATAGGTGGCAGCACTGGATGCTTTTTATTGGCTGCTTTTTGACAGCTGTCAGAGCGGGTCCCTGTGATGCCAGCCAGGGGATCTGGAAATGCAATTTCCTGTATAAAGCCTTGCTTTGTTTCCACCTTGGTGTTTCCTACCACATATGCTGATATTTTAGAATTTTAACTGTAAGTGTGCTATTTTAATCTTTCAATAAAAGATTACTGTCACGCTAATGAGGATCCCGTGCTCATGTTTTCTTGTTGCTAGAACAAAATAAAGGTTCCTGTGTATTCAGACCTCTTGGCAGTGTTGTTTAGGCTTTAGCAGCAGCAATATCTTCTTAGCATATTACTTTCCACCCATGAAGGCTAAGTACCCTACTCAGAACCCTACCAAAAACCCTTCTAGAAAGTTCCCCCCAGATATCACAGCTTGCAAAACCTCTGGGCTTAAAAATACTCCGCCACCTTGCCCTGAAAAGGGCAATAACCTTTATATAACACTGCTCTGGCTTAGTAACTGGTTTCTAGGCTTAGGTAGGAATGCAGGTCACATTCTCCCCCATACTCAGAAGGACTGGGTATTCTTGCAATCTCCAGAGGAGCAAGTAGCTGCAATAGCGTGTATGGGGGATGCCCATGCTGAAACACTGTCACTTTGTCATGCATCCCCATTCAGGGCAAAGCAACAGGTTGGCTTTAATCCCTCAAACCCCACCACAACAAAGCTTCTTCTGTCCCCACACTGAAGAAGTCCTCGCCCATAGGACGTAATGCGTACGGGGAGGAGGAGTCACGTCTGACGTCACACACGGCCATCTTTCAGGTTGTAAACAACCTTACATGCTTGTACATCAGCACTTGTGGAAGAGTGCGTCTTTTGTGAGTATTTTATTTTCATCTATAGATCAATAAACTAGCATTGTTCCCCTTTTCTTTTACAAGATATGCCTTGGAATTATATTGGTTCACCGATCTGACATCATTACCCCAGAAGTGGGTGTGCAGGCTTAGTGACCTGTTTTTAAGTCGAATCAAGGAGGTGAGAGAAATCCCAGCAATAGTAAAATAGTACCAATAGGGTACCAAAAGGAACATTATGAAACTGAATCTTTACAAAGATTTACATTTTCATTTTTGGTGAAATCTGGTGTCACAGCCACATCATGTAAATACATTGGTTCTCTATGAGCACCACTCTTTTGGGATAGTCTAATTTCAGTATGCTAACTATTACCAGCAGAAGAATGGGATTCCTTTTGCTGTTTTGAAAGTGGTTACAGGAAGGGGAAATTCTTCACATTACCATAAAGACCAGTCCAGACAAATATTTCAACATTACTAATACAACATTTTGAGTCAGTGATTAATGCCCTTTATTAATACTTAACCTCTTTCATGCCGGCTTAATGCAGAGAGGCCGCATATATGCGTAACAAAATGTAAAGAATGCTGTGCTGAGAGCACCTACCCTGCATGCTCCGTGAACAGTTTTCGGCAGGTAACAGAAAGGTCCCGATTGCTACTTGCAATTGGAAACTTTCTGATCTTGTGACAGCTTATTACATCGATTTTGTGACCGAAATGCCCATCTCAGCCTCTTAAAAGGCCCAGAGCCACTTGAGCTAAGGGGTTAATCTAATGACTGTGGCTTTAATTATGACTATGGCTTAAGTAAAAAAAAAAAAAAAGAGTAAAAATAGAAAAATATATCCTAATACCAAACACTATACACCAACTGTAAATCACTAAACATCAGAATCAAGTGAATGAAAAATAAATGGATGACACAAAAAACATTTCTAACCCTCACCAGGTGCCATTTTGCCAAATCTTGCCAGCGGGCCTTTAAGTTTACTTTTCGATTCACCCCACTGTGAAAACAGTACATTGAAAACTCCGGAGCTCCATTTTTCATAAGTTATTTAATTAGTGTCTATGATTTCAAACCAATCCAAATGTTCTTTTAATCAAGAGATAATTGCACAGTTTCATATTTTTAAAAGAGAATTTGTTCCATAGCGTAGGCCATTCAAAAACGTGTTTCAGTCCAATGAGATCTTTAGATGTCCCTTGAGCTTGCAAGAAAAAAGTGTCATTTAATTTCACACTCAAGTAATCCTTTAGCAGTTTTCTTTCAAACAGAATATAAAAGGCAAACATTATTAATTTCCTAATTAAATAAAATAAGTCATAAAAGATATGTCTGTAACTCTTGACAGTTTGCGGTATGAATTTTCTGTGCAGACAAAGCCATTTCTAGCAGAAAATGATAAATTACTCGCTGCGATCTTTTTTTTTTTTTTTTTTTTTTCTAATTCATCACACTATAAAGACTGATTCCTTTGGACTTCAAAGTTTTGAAAAATTATTTGCATTTATTAACTTTTTTTTTAACATGAAATGAATAACTGGCAGTACAAAGATTACCACTACTGTTGTCAAGGATATTTAATGTGCTTCTCAGAATTCTGGTTATTTAGCTTTCCAAAGGGGTTGTGTTTGCTATAGTAAAGAAAACTGTACTAAGAGAAATATGCAGGATGTCATTTCTGACCTCTTTCTAAAAATGCTGCTTGCCTGGTGTTTTTTTTCTTCAGTATTTATGCTTTTCGAGTCCCAAGCATGAAACACAAATGCAGCAAGTGAAGTCAAGACAGCCAGAATTTTGAGACATCAACAGTGGAAAACCAGATATTTATGATCATGTGACCGTCGTGATGGACTTTCTGCTAGCCGCCGGTAACTGTGTCGGGGGTTTGCAGGGAGCACGCTCTCGGTACAGCTGTTTTTGCACTATTGCATGCAAATATGTAGAGAAATATGCAGGATGTCATTTCTGACCGCTTTCTAAAAATTAAAGCGGTCTTTCAATTGGGCTTTGACGGAAAAAAAAATGGAAGCTGATTTCTATGCAGAGCTGCACCAAATCTTGCACTCTCCAGTTTTAGTAAATCAACCCCTTTGCGTCTTCCCTGGACCATTTTCCCTCTACTAACCTCCTTATGAGTTCTTAATATGTATCTCCAGCAATTTTTTCCTTTGACATAGTAGGATATGATTAAGAACCCTTTTAGGACTTTTTCTGATCTCTATCTCTTTCAAGGTATATTTTCCTAAATTTCTGTCCTGGAAACACAATCAAGAAACACAAAAGGAGCTAAGTAGGAATTGCCCCTGTTTTTTTTAATTGTTAGTTTTGTCATATTGACCTTTGTTTTTGAATAGAGTGAAGAGAAAATCTGAAGAAGCAGGATGGAAATTGTTTTCAGTGTAGGTGGTTTTAATTTGGTATTCGTTCTAAGATCAAATTACATTTTCAAGTACTTTCAAACCACATTTATCAACTCATCAAATGTACTGAGAATGATAGTACAAATGTTTGTGTGAACATTCTCTCTACTTGTGTATGGGCAGATTTAGGGGTTGATGGAGAACGGGGCTTACTTAACCCTTGCATTTGGATCACTGTTCTGTGGTTGAATTAGGTAGTCAAATATATTGTGTGAGATATGATAGGACTGAAGATTATAGTTTGCTGCAGTTTTCTGTAGCCTTTAGTGTATAATGCTCATTCCGTTCTAAGATAGGCTGACAGCTATGCTAGATGATGGATAACACATAATCAGAAAAAGTTTGAAATCTGAAATGGAATGTTTGAAGTGGCAACAACAGCAGACCACCTTTTTTATAATCTATATTATAACACTATAGAAATCATTTATGATGCCAGATCAACCTCAACTGAAATAGATGGTCATTAACCCACCCTAGTGGCATATTCATAGTCAAACATCTGCCCAATGGAGAAAAAGATAGACATTCAGCCACCTACGTAGCCATGAATTCAGGTGTGTTCTGACTAGGGTTGTCCAGATACCGATACCAGTATCGGTATCGGGACCGATACCGAGTATTTGCGGGAGTACTCGTACTCGCGCAAATACCCCCGATACCTAAATAGAATACTTTCCCCCCCCTTTCCCCCCCCGCCGCTGCCGCCACATCGCGCCGCCGCATCGAGGGACATGGCTAGAGGGACATTGCTGCATATGTGAGGGACATGGCTGCATATGTGAGGGACATGGCTAGAGGGACATGGCTGCATATGTGAGGGACATGGCTGCATATGTGAGGGACATGGCTGCATATGTGAGGGACATGGCTAGAGGGACATGGCTGCATATGTGAGGGACATGGCTGCATATGTGAGGGACATGGCTAGAGGGACATGGCTGCATATGTGAGGGACATGGCTAGAGGGACATGGCTGCATATGTGGGGGACATGGCTGCATTTGGGGACACATTTAAAAAAAGTATCGGTATTCGGTATCGGCGACTACTTGAAAAAAAATATCGGTACTTGTACTCGGTCCTAAAAAAGTGGTATCGGGACAACCCTAGTTCTGACCTAGGAAGATATAAGTCAACCTCTCTAGCTGAACATTCCACGTACCGTATTTTTCGCCGTATAAGACGCACCGGAATATAAGACGCACCCAATTTTAAAGGAGGAAAATCTAGAAAAAAAATATTCTGAACCAAATACTGTAGTAAACTATTTGCCCCCCAGTCGTCATCACCATCACACCACCCCCACATTAGTAATAGCCAGTAACATTGCCCCCACATTAGTAATACCCAGTAATATTGCCCCCACATAATAATAGCCAGTAACAGTGCCCCCACATCATAATAGCCAGTAACAGTGCCCCCACATAATAATAGCCAGTAATATTGCCCCCACATAATAATAGCCAGTAACATTGCCCCCACATAATAGCCAGTAACATTTCCCCCACATAATAGCCAGTAACATTGCCCCCACATAGTAGCCAGTAACATTGCCCCCACATAGTAGCCAGTAACATTGCCCCCACATAGTAGCCAGTAACATTGCCCCCACATAGTAGCCAGTAACATTGCCCCCACATAGTAGCCAGTAACATTGCCCCCACATAGTAGCCAGTAACATTGCCCCCACATAATAGCCAGTAACATTGCCCCCACATAGTAGCCAGTAACATTGCCCCCACATAGTAGCCAGTAACACTGCCCCCACATAGTAGCCAGTGACATTGCCCCCACATAGTAGCCAGTAACATTGCCCCCAACTCACTGTTGCAGATCGCTCTGGTAGGAGATCCCACGCGAGCCCTCTGCTCTGCTCTGCTCAGTGCGCACCGCCGCCGCCGCCGGGTGTACCAAGATGACCGACCGCTCCGGAGCTAGGCCAAAGCCGCGGCCTTTCCTAAGACCGCGGCGGCGGTGCGCTCCGCGGATCGGTCGGATCGGTGAGTCAAAAAAATGTATATTCGTCGTATAAGACGCACCAACTTTCCCCCCCCAGTTTTGGGGAAGAAAAAGTGCGTCTTATAAGGCGAAAAATACGGTAAGTCTTATATGCTTACAAAATCAAATCATAAAAGTCTGCGGCAATAAAACAAAGGCTCAGGGTCAATTTCTTCATTAAATATTTTATTCACAGGTTCAGCTTTGCTTTATGTAGTATGCACCACATTTACATTGAGATGAGAGCTACTGTAAGGATATGACATTTCCTATCACAAAGGTTTCATTCTTCCCTGCTAACAGTCTGAAGCAAGTAATGTATTGGTTGCTAGAAAGAAGTTGTCTATTTGCTACAGTTTCAAAGAACCGTGTTCACCAAGGTGAACAGTGATTACTTTGTTTTCTTTTAATGGCTTACATGATGCAAAAAATAAAGTTTCATTATCTAGAACACTACTGCAAAAAGCTAAAACTGTAACGTTTTAGTCTTGAGAAATGGTTTGATTCACTTGAGCAAAACAAAGACATTGTTAGTCACCTATACCACCGTTGTAAGCCCTAAAAAATATCTCTGTGTTTCTGAGAAATTTCACTCTGTAAGACAGGGAAAGTGACAAGATCAACTTCATAAACAATACATACTGTATTACATATTGCACAGGAAATGTTCTCATTTAGCCCGTTGCCTTGTGGTGACTATAGATGGCTTCCTACATAAATGTATTTATATCTAAAGTGGAAAACCAGGTTAGATTATGCCTACAGTATCCATTGGCGACAAGTAATATTTTAATGTGGAAATTAGAATAACCCGTACATAACAAAGCATGGCAAGTAAAGAAAGATTAATATTATTTACAAAGTTGAATTTTAGCTGCTTTACAGCATTAAATTTAACAAAAAGTTGGAGTTGGGCTAGAGTTTAAAGGAAAATATCCACTATGAGTTTACATTGCAACAATGTTACAAATAGATCATGTGATAAAAGTGAAATAAAACAACTGATTTGGTTATAGTAATTCCCTAGATTAGTAATATTCCAGTATTTTGTTTCTGAAAAATGTTAAAACACAATGGCGAAAAAACAAAGTGTATGAAACTACAATAATGACTGTTATGCTGGCTTATTAACCCTCTGAGTGTGTTCAAATTTTTAAGATCGGCACATTTACATGTGATCATTTAAAATATGTCAGCTTTACCTTGAAAAAAAGATAATTCAACTTTTTTGTAGAGGTTCACCTGATATCAAACTTCCTAAATAGCACCTATAGTCAAGGATACATGAATTTCCTTGTGGAAAGTTCTACCAATTCCGAATTTGGTTGGACAGTGTGAAAATGGCTCATGAATGACGATTATTTATCTCTGTTTATAGTGTCTGTATTAACATGAGACTGCAGCAGACATCATTGCAGTCTTGGGGGCACTATCATTTACTGGTTTCACGATTGAAAAGGCTAGGCTTTTCCTAAACTTGAAAGACTTTACACCCCTACACTTTGCAATGATGGACCCAAATTCTTTCACATCAAATTCTCAATTTGCAATCATAATTTGCTCTTATGTTCACTCCCAATTTGCACATAATGATGAATGGCCAGTATTTTAACTTTTATAAAATCAGCCCCCCTACCTCATGAAACAACATGATAATGTAAACATGTTTCTGATAAAGCTGGCTAAAAAATTAGACCCTGTGTCTTCCCATTTTAAATTTGAAGATATCCCTGAGGAACTTGACAAAAATAAAATAACAATAGATGATTCTTAAATGCAAGTGTGCAATTACCTTGATGCTTTAATGAACAAAATCTAAAGAAGAAAAAAACAGCAGTTCAGGGGTGGAGGAGCCATTTGTTTATACTGTGCAGCCACATAATGGCCCTCTGAAATATAGGGGAACATTTAGATGACATGAAGATCAGGCAGGTGCTGGGGTCTCATCCAACACTCATATAAACCTGGGAACTGCTCACTTTTAGGTCAGAAGAGAAGCATCTTTATGATGCCTTGACCAAACTCCGGTTGGTAATTTTTAGGTGGCATTAAGCAACAAGTACTTCCTCCACTCCCTACCTGACTGGTACTGAGACATGCACCTCTTATTTCCTCTTGACAAAATACTTGCTGGAAGTGAACCTCAGTTGCAAATGATTGATTATAAGATAGTACAGGGCTTTAAAAAGGCCACTGTATCCAAGCTTGGCATATTGTATGTCTAACTGCCTTATGTTTATCTGTGTGTGTATATATGTGTGTGTGTGTGTGTGTGTGTGTGTGTAATATTGTACTAAATTACATATCACCACTCAGAGGGTTTGACATGTGCCAGCAGATATGATGTATACCTGACATGAAAACCATAATTTACCACATTCTTTAAAAAAAAAAATTAAAAAGTGGAGGGCTTAACCCTTCGAGGGCCATTAGCAGCAATTTTTCTGGGATTTTATGTGACTGAAACTATTTATGCACTCATATACACACTTATTAGTGGTTATGTAAAGTAGGAGCAACGGTTTATTTTTCCATCAAGGACAAGTATACTTGTATATATTAAACTCAGTGCTGTGTTATTTAACACTCACAATGTGCCAGTCTGGTAACTGTATGACATGAGATAACTTCCATGTGCCCATTCTGGTTCTCTAAAATCTGTTGATTTTTTTTAACACAGCAAATACTATATACCGGTATATGTATTATACCATAGACATTTCATCTGGTACCAACACAAGTCAATTTAAATACTCTATCTTGAACTTGAATATGATTTATTTGTTTACAATATTAACTTTTTCTTTCTTTCTAGCTTTATGTTGTGCTTTTCAGCACATCCTGGCTATAAAAGCATTTATTATATATTATATATTATTGTCCTTGGATATGATCTGAAGGTGCTCTATAGTTTTTCAGTAGATATCCACAACTAAAACATACAATGTACCATACAATGGTGGAAATGAACAATCTTGCCCTGGTAAATAATTTGGTTATGTGGTTAAATGGTAGTAACTTGTGACAACCAATCAGCAGTAAGTCATACTTAAAACTGTACATAAAGCCAGTTTTTTTTTAGTTTTTGATAAAGTAGGGATTGGTTAAAATCCATGATTTTTTTAGGATCTGTGTTCCATTGGGGAGATTGCCCTTCACAGCAGAAAGTAAAATGATATTGCTTCAAAGTATGGGGATAGCCCTTGTTAAACAGTTGTCACCAGAACAGCTGTACTCATTGGAAGATTTCCCCTCACTGACTGTCCTGTGAAAACTTGTAACTTTTGCATTGCCCATCACTTTATTTTTCTATTAGCTTTGTTAACACAACACAGAACAAACCAAAGTACATACAGATACATAATCAGCAACAAACACTTTATAGTCAATGGTGTTGCACACACTGTATCTGCATGCAGGTGAACATGTCAGTGTCAGGTTAAAATGCAAGGTCAGTTAAATATTTTAGAAAAGAAGAATATCTTCCATGTACTGGACAGCTCTGCTGGTGGAAAAATACCGTCCTCTCCAAAAAGCCTTAACACCTTGCTGGCGCCACCCCTAAGCACTCAAAGAGGATCTAAATGCTGGGGCTGAGACAGGCTTCTTTTTAAAGCCTAATACAAGCACAATCTCTTATATTTCCTGTTATGGGGGTGTAACCTTTGGCTGTTATGAGGGTGTATAGGGGTTGAGGATGAAAATACAACCCACGTGACACTTTTATGGTAAGGAAAGAGTTCAGTGGAATAAATAAAGTGTACCGCTAAAGGTGTGCCATAGGGTGGCAGTGATTGGTGGATGGTGAAAGGTGGGTGTTTACCACAAGGACAGGAAGACACGAACAGCAAAAAAAGGACTGTCATTTTACCGGGCCTCACATTTTTGTCTGTGTCCCTGTTGAAAGGCATTTCCCAATACATTTTGTCCTGACAGTAATAGGAATAGGAACACAGATAGCAATAAAAATCCTGACAGAGATTCTAACCCTTCTCCTGCTGACAATTTCTTACTCTTTTATTAAGCCATCCACATTACAATCAATGAATGCTCAGCCTAATTGTATTGCTAATGAAAAGTGCATGGGACATCTTAGTCATATAAAACAAAGCAGACAGCTAGGAATTACAGTTGTGTACTTGCAGGGGTTACAGTTACTGGCAAACCATTGGGGTAACTCTTAACTAGACTGACAACACAGGCCACCTCCTTCCCTTTAGTATTGACATAGGAAGCGATACAAAAGCCTGAGAGACACTTTTAACCTGAGAATCTATGGTTCTTAAATTATAACTGGATGGATGGGAAGGACCTATTCTGCAATTTTAACTCTAGAAGGTAAGGGAAACCCTACAGTATCAATCAAAAGGACACAATTTCACTGCTGACTACTGATTGGTCATAAGATGCAACACTGCAGAATGTATTTTTTTTTACAAGAACAGTTTCATGAAAGCAAATGTCTGATTGGTTGCATAAGTGACCGACCATATCCACTAAACAAGCCATCTGATCTTTTTAAATTTCATGCTTATGGATACTAATCCTAATGCTATACCATCTAATTTTAAGGGTGGGGCTGACCATACAGAAAAAATGGGCCAGTACCATTAACAGGGCAATGAAGGTAGAAAAAATAAAACAAGACCATTCCTGGCTTATTAACAGGCAACCATCTTCACTTTCTTTACAGGCTTTTGACTGGTAGATGAAACAATTCAGCATGTTTTCCCCTTTTAACTTAGGGGGATGTCTATAGAAAGAGGAGCATGTATGAAAGGGTAGCATTATCTGCTTGTGTGTCCTTTAATCACTTAAGCCCCGCCGCACGACTATATATGATCTCTTTTTGAAGAGGGATATCTTGGTAACGGCAGCAGATGCTGCCACAACCGAGATATCCATCTCTTCAGTCTCTGCAGTGGATTTGGCCGCCGCTCTCCCGCACCCTCCGCCGCTTACCGGAGCCGTCTGTATCGGCGGAGGCGATCGGGTCCTTCTTCCACTGTGGTATGGATATGAGTGAGGGCAAGATGGCCCCCACCCATCTCCATACCATAGCAGGGCGGAAGCGACTTCAAAACGTAACTTCCGCTCATACGTCTTAAAGGCACATTTTTTTGGTTGTCATTTTCTCAAATGACAAAATTGTATTTATTTATTTTATTGCATTTTAGCGTAAATATGAGATCTGAGGTCTTTTTGACCCCAGATCTCATATTTAAGAGGACCTGTTGTGCTTTTTTCTATTACAAGGGATGTGTACATCCCTTGTAATAGGAATAAAAGTGACAATTTTTTTTTTAAAACAGTGTAAAAATAAATAAAATCAAGTACAATAAATAAGAAAACAAAAAACATTTTTTTAAAGCGCCCCGTCCCGACGAGCTAGCGCGCAGAAGCGAACGCATACGTGAGTAGCGCACGCATATGAAAACAGTGTTCAAACCACACATGTGAGGTATTGCCGCAATCGTTAGAGCGAGAGCAATAATTATAGCCTTCCTCTAGACCTCTTCTCTAACTCAAAAGATGCAACCTGTAGAATTTTTTAAACATCGCCTATGGAGATTTTTAAGGGCAAAAGTTTGACGCCATTCCACGAGCGGGCACAATATTGAAGCATGACATGTTGGGTATCAATTTACTCAGCGTAACATTATCTGTCACACAATAAAAAAATATTGGGCTAACTTTACTGTTTTTTTCCCCAAAAAGTGCGCTTGTAAGACCGCTGCGCAAATACGGTGTGACAAAAAGTATTGCAATGACCTCCATTTTATTCTCTCGGGTGTTAGAAAAAAAACAATATATAATGTGTAACTGGTATCTGATACAAAGCTACACAGATGTACTGTACATGTGGCTGCACATAAACTCTGCTGGCTTCTGATGGTGTCATTCACATTCTACCTTAATGGATATTTTAATGTTATCATTTACTACAATGCATTTCAATATTAGAAAACATGAGCATTGTTAAAAACCAACCATTGTATGTTGAGATAACACTTTATTTAAAAATGAGAAAAAAAATAAAAATAATACAAAAAGCAATGGAACTCATAATTTACACACACACATATTCTTTGCAATCGTTTGAGAAGTTTAAAGGTAGCATAAAGCGCAGTGCTTATGGCAGAATACGGTAGACCACAGCAACCAATCAGAATTCAACTTTCATTGGGCTAAAGTAGCTAGAACAATGATATAATGATTGCTAATTGGCTGTTCTGATTTACTACAATTTGCTCATTTATTTTTGCCTCATTAAAGATCGCTGATTTAAAAACGGAGGTACTGCTACAATACATAGATTAAAACTGGCGAATGTGTTGTGTTTTCTTTTGTATCAGGATAGTATTTATGTTACTACTTACATTACCTGTAAATTGCAAACACAACAGGATTTCTCCACTGGTCCCTATCAGGTACCTAGTCATATGTGGAAGCCAGAAATTGACAATCGGAGGTCACTATTGGTCTAATCAGAAGTCTGTTATTGTACAACAACAGAAGGGTCAGCCGTGGCCTGTAGGTATTTAAGGACCCAGTGATCCTATTGCATTTCAAACACTCCATCAGACTTTGGGAAAATAAAAATAGAAATTCTAACTTATAGTCTACAGCCAACTAAAACAAATAGCTTAATTTTAAGTGGCCATCTGTAAATTCAGTTGACCACCTGCTTGATTTTAGACTTTGAGCCTTGAGGGCCATGGCATGGAATGTGATCTGACAAATGGACTGGGATAATAGGGTTCTTATTAGTAAAAAGACGTCAAAGGAGCTCATTGTGCCCACCAGGATCCACCTAGACTGAGTTGGTGAAAGGTTTAAAACAAAAATTGGTTGGCTTGGTTACAAAACCATTAATAGAATTGCCCCGTGTACAGTATAGGTATATATATATATATATATATATATATATATATATATATATATATATATATACACACGGTATATATATTTAACATATACAGTGTATGTAACTGTGCAATATATCTTATATTTGTAATATAATTTAGTTATGCATCAATATATTTAATTCAGATTTTAGTTTTTTTAAGCTGTAGTATTTGTGTCCAAAGTGTCATTTCATTTTTAGGATCTAGGTACTCAAATAGCAGTAAATTAAATTTATGCCTTCTTTTCTACCCACTATGGTTGCCCACTTATAGTTGTGAGAAAAATGGGGATGTAATAAAAAAACAATTTTAAACACAAATATGAAAATTACAGAAACAAGCAATGCTATTACCATTGAAAAAAAAACTTTCACAAGGGAAATACATAGCCTACCATCTTGTAAGTTGCCTGAGTTGTTGACCTGGTCTGAGTTATTGACCAGGAACAAGTAACAATCAAGTAAAGCATCTTATTCCAGTATATTAGAAAAACTAGCATGTTAGAACAGGGTTCATCAAAGGTGGGCTATTTATTTCGCCTATGACCGATAATTTAAAGATTTTTGTTGTTTGCCTAAGCAATGTGAGCACATCCTATAAGCTCATTTATTTTGTCCAATTCCCATTCTTCATTATGTTTTCATTTATAAGGGACTGCAATTTGTAACTGGTGAATCAGTCTCAGAGTCGGTTCACACTGGGGCGACTTGGGATCCGACTTGAGGTCACCTGAAGTCGTCCCAAGTCACGCTGTAGAGAAAAACAATGTAAGTGAATGGGAGCGGTGTTAATACACACTACTCAAGTCGCTCCGACTTCAGAAGAGGTTCCTGTACTACTTCAATCCGACTTGTAGGCGATTTGTACCCATTGATTTCAATGGAAGTCGCCTCCAAGTCTGAGCACTGAAGCGACTTTCCAGGAAGATAACATACATTTCTCAGGCAAACCTCTCCCTCCCCCTCCCTCCCCCTCCCTTCCCCTCCCTCCCCTAGAGCTGATTGTTGTTTGATTGGCCACTGGAAAGTCTCCTGTCCTGGAGACGACTTCAAGTCGTGTTGTAAATCGCCCCAGATCGCCCTGTGGTTCATGCTCAAGTCGTGTCGGAGTCGCCTCTGAAAGTCGCGCTGGAAGTCGTGTCGCCCTAGTGTGAACCGACTCTTAATAGCTTGTTTATGCCAAATAATTAGGAAAACATAGGGAACAATAACAGAAAAATAACAAGAAACACAGGGATTGATTTACTAAAACTGGAGAATGCTACATCTGGTGCAGCTGTTTATGGTAGTCAATCAGCTTCTAACTTTAGCTTGTTGAATTCAAGTATTACTAAACCCACAACAGTAAAAACAGTCTGTATATACAGTAAATCATGCTTGTTATACTCACTGTGGAACTTAAGGGGTTAATCCTCTGCACTGTGTAAAAATGCTGTTTGATACGGTCTTCTCTAAACTTCTCCTTCTTTTACTGTCCCCAATCCATTTGCTGATAGTACAGAGCCTTGGGGGAACTCTGCACATGCTCAGTTTGGTGTATATTGCTAGAGAGGTTTTGTTTTCTTGGGTGGGTGCATGTGATCAGCACAGAGCCAATCAGCACTATCCAGAAAGAGGGTCAGGGGTCATGCAGCATTATAAGACAGTTAGAGGAGAATAAAAACTCATCCTACAAGCTTTAACCAGTGCTCAGCCGGAAACTGAGAGAAGTCACCAGACTGCTATATGCTGCTGATGAGAAAAGGTAAATCTGCACCAGATTTTGCACTCACCAGTTGTAGTAAATCAACCCCTATGTTCCATAAAACAATTACTGCCATATATCCATGCCTAGTTTTTAAAACAACCACAACGTTGTTTCTGTATGTATGTCATAGGCTGAGAATCCCTGTATTGTCTAGCTGTATATCCACATTAAAATACTGTCCCTCAACTAACTTTATTCATCTGGTTGGTACAGGTACTCCTTTGTTTCCTTACAGCTTATATTTGTGCTTTTAAGCAAGATTTACATATTATTAGTACAATTTGCTTACTGTTTGTTGTCCTGTATCATACAGTTTTTTACAACAAAAAATTGTGTGGTATCACAGGGCAACAAAAATAAACTATTTTTTGCAGAAGAAGACTAGAAAGCCTGCTGCAAGGCTTTTTTGCTCTGTAAAAAAAAAATTAAAGCACATGAAGGTGAAAAATCCATTCTAGCAACTGTATTTTTAAGGATATATCTGTGTTCAAGCATGCATACACTCAGAGTCTGAGCTTTTCCAATTCTGATTGTTTTTTAGAACCATTAAAACCATAACCCATCATGACCTACCTCAGCTGTGAATAAATGAACAAAACTTACCTCTGAACTATTGAATGTCATAAAAGGATCTCTGTGTTATAACCTGCTCTTTCACAAATTTTTTCACAGTCAAACGTGTTTCCATATCTGCTCAAAGGTCGCAATTTTACTGAGCGCCAACCCTATGCTCTCTCTGCATTTGGCCGCCAGGAATTTTGCAGCCTTGTCATCCATTCATCAGTAAATTTAACACATAAACATTTACCCTATAGTGCTGAAGACATCCAAAAGATATCATGCTTTCACCCGCCTTACTTGCTCTCTCTTTCACACCTAGAAACATCATAAATTGTAATGTCCACAACAGATTTCTAAACGGCTTCCATTCTGACGTCTCGAAGGGTTAAGCCAAGATTTAAAGTGTTTCCTTAAAAGGGTGAGTTAGGTGAGCGAACAGTCTCAGATGAGCTTGGTGAATAGTCCTCTGATTCTGAAGTGAGTTCTGGTGCAGCTGGCTGGGCCATGAAACGCCTTCTCACATCCTGGTTGCGTCTTCGTCTGAAAACCTGCCTCTCCTTATCAAGAGCGGTGGTCTAATAGGGTAAAGAAAGGACAAAGAGCTGTGTTAAATAATGAAAGTGAGTACATATTTAGTCAATGAACCAAAATCCTATACCCCAAACCAATCACGTAAAGGAAGTCTATTACTATTGACAAGGAAAGACAATATATGAATAACACTGAAATGCTCATGTTCATCTAAAATATGTTTTCGGTAATGCAGAAAGTTTGCAGTTTAGGTGATACTCTATACATTTATTGTCTAAAGCTTGATTAAAGTATCTGAGGCATCCCAAATTGTGCATCTTTAATACCTTAAAGTAGAACAATAGGCACAACTTTTTTTTCATTTTGGATAAAGCAGGTCCAAAAAGCAGTTTTTTTTCCATCTGTGTCCCATTGCAAGAGTTCCCTTCACTTCCTGTCCCATAGCCAAACAGGAAGTGAGAGGAAATCCCTGCAAATTAAGAGAATCTCTTGGGGATCCCCAGGTCACCAGAACTAGTCTCCCCACTGGAAGATGACCCCTCTATTACTTTTCTGAGGACAACCCAAAATTTGTAATTTTCTTTAACATTCACTTTCAATGATGCTGCTACACAGGACAAATAGAGATGGTGAATATCCTCAAAGTAGGCACAGATAGCAATAAAAGCTGACAAGCATTATAATCCCTCTCCACCTTATCCAAAGCTAAAACAAAAAAGAAAATGTGCTTTTAGTTGTACTTTAAGTTAGCCAATAAAGGATATCACTTAAACCTTCTGCATCAATTGATGGCTAACATGGTACAGTACTCTATCACTATTTAAGGTAATCTAATGGTGATTGGTTAGGGCAATGACATTTCATATTGGCAGGATAAGTATTATCCTTCATCAAAAAACATTGCAGACAAGACAATCGCAGGGTACATTTTGTTTCAATGACAATAGGTAAGCTGCAATATGCGTTGTTACAGAGACTTAGATTGTATGCCATGGATGAATACAAATACTGATGTAATGGTTAGGTATCACATATAGAAACATTAGGATTTACAGGTGAATCAAACACAACAAAAATTAAGGCAAATTTGGAATAACTTGACCTTAGAGCTGGACAGAAAATATAATTACCTGCCTGAAACTGCATTCCTTGGCTGACAGTGATTCGGCAAGACCACAGAAAGCTTCAGTAATAATTTTATTCAAACTTTCAGGTCATTACAGAGGACAAGGGGGCATTCTTAACGTCTGGAGGAAAAGAGATTTAACCTCCACATATGGAAGGTTTCTTCACAGTGAAAGCTGCAAAAATGCAGAATGGACTCCAACAGCAACTAGTTCTGTCCAACTCAGTAGATTGTTTTAAAAAGAGCTGGATGTTTTATTAAATGCACAAAATATAACCAGATACTAATATTTATTGGTAATAACACCCGGGGTAGTTAATCTAGAGTTTATCCGAATGCCTTCTGGGGGATCATGGACAAATTAGGTTTTCCTTGGCTGGAGCAAATTGGACCACGCTTTATAAGGTGTTTTTTTTTCTGGATCAACTATGGAGGTTTTCTATTTATTTATTTTTCTGTTGGTAGACATAGATGTTCAAATGTCTTTTTCCAATCTAAATTTGTAACTATGTCCCAAATCATATTTAACTTCATCATGTTCTGTGCACCCAGTTCCCTGCTTACTACCTCTTCATGTCCACTTCCTCTTTATTAGACGTTATATTTGGCCCAGATCCCACTAAACTGACCTCATCTCATCTCTCTACCCCATTATTCGCCTTCCAAATTCCACACAACTAGCATATACAATTAGAATGAGATGGGAAGCTGACCTTGGAGCCATAGAAGACAATTCCAAAACAGTTTCTCCTAGAATATCAGACCAGTTAACACAATTGTAGATCATGCACCAGGCTTAACTCACTCCCCAGCGGATCACCCAATACCAACCGAACTGCAATCCAATGTGTCCTCCATGTGTCTCAGTCCCCAGCACCTTCTATTACTTGCTGTGGGTTTGCCTGATTGTCCACACATGTTGGCTTCAGGTGACCTGCTTCCTACACAATGAAATTGCATCAACTGTCTACTTGGCTTACTTCTGGACCTAGGCATTAACCAATTCCTTGCTATATTCTTACATGAAAAGCTTTTAATGGCCAGGAAGATGGTGGCACGGAATTGGATGCAAGCAACGCCCCCCTCAATCCAGGCTTGGAAAAGGGATGTCAATGCCACACTCCCATATAAAAAAATAATCTACGAACATAGGGGATGCCCACACAAATATACAAAGATCTGGGATAGATGGCTATCCCATGCTGGGTCATGTGTTGTTGGTAGATTTTCTATTTAATTTGTCTTCATTGTTGGTTGCTGCATGTGTGCTCATCATGACTTCTTTACTTCACTAATTGTGTATGTTACCTGTGACCATACCCATGCTTAATGATAGAACATGGTCCTTAATGTCTTTAATTGTCATAATCTGTATCACTTATTTTTTTCTTTCTCGTTTGATACCAGTACCATGTACAGTATCTCACAAAAGTGAGTACGCCCCTCACATTTTTGAAAATATTTTATTATATCTTTTGATGTGACAACACTGAAGAAATTTCACTTTTCTACAATGTAAAGTAGTGAGTGTACAGCTTGTATAACAGTGAAAAATGTGCTGTCCCCTCAAAATAACTCAACACAGCCATTAATGTCTAAACCGCTAAGTACACCCCTAAGTGAAAATGTCCAAATTGTGCCCAAATACCCATTTTCCCTCCCAGTGTCATGTGACTCATTAGTGTTACAAGGTTTTAGGTGTGAATGGGGAGCAGGTGTGTTAAATTTGGTATTATCTCTCTCACTCTCTTATACTGGTCACTAGAAGTTCAACATGGCAACTAATGGAAAGAACTCTATGAGGATCTGAAAAAAATAATTGTTGCTCTACATAAAGGGCCTAGGCTAGAAGAAGTTTGCCAAGACCCTGAAATTGAGCGCGGTGGTCAAGACCATACAGCAGTTTAACAGGACAGGTTCCAATCAGAACAGGCCTCACCATGGTCGATCAAAGAAGTTGAGTGCACATGCTCAGCGTCATATCCAAAGGTTGTCTTTGGGAAATTGTATGAGTGCTGCCAGCATTTCTGCAGAGGTTGAAGGGGTGGGGGGTCAGCCTGTCAGTGCTCAGACCATGCGCCACACACTGCATCAAATTGGTCTGCATGCCTGTCGTATCAGAAGGAAGCCTCTTCTAAAGATGATACACAAGAAAGCCTGCAAACAGTTTGCGGGAAGACAAGCAGACTAAGGACATTTACTGGAACCATGTTCTGTGGTCTAATGAGACCAAGATAAACTTATTTGGTTCAGATGGTGTCAAGCGTGTTTCGTGGCAACCAGGTGGGGAGTACAAAGACAGGTGTGTCTTGCCTACAGTCAAGCATGGTGGTGGGAGTGTCATGGTGTGGGGTTGCATGAGTGCTGCCACCACTGGGGAGCTACAGTTCATTGAGGGAACTATGAATGCCAACGGGTACTGTCACATACTTAAGCAGATCATGATCCCCTCCCTTCGGAGACTAGGCCACAGGGCAGTATTCCAGCATGATAATGACCCCAAACACACATCCAAGACGACCACTGCCTTGCTAAAGAAGCTGAGGGTAAAGGTGATAGACTGGCCAAGCATGTCTCCAGACCTAAACCCTATTGAGCATCTGTGGGGCATCCTCATATGGAAGTTCAAGAAGCGCAAGGTCTCTAACATCTACCAGCTCTGTGATGTCATCATGGAGGAGTGGAAGAGGACTCCAGTGGCAACCTGTGAAGCTCTGGTGAACTCCATGTTCAAGAGGATTAGGCAGTGCTGGAAAATAATGGTGGCCACACAAAATATTGAAACTTTGGGCCCAATTTGGAAATTTTCACTTAAGGGTGTACTCACTTTTTTTTTACCATCGGTTTAGACATCAATGGCTGTGTGTTGAGTTCTTTTGAGGGGACAGCAAATTTACACTGTTATACAAGCTGTACACTCACTACTTTACATTGTAGCAAAGTCTATCTATTTGCAGGTAAGTTACTTGAGGTGACCGTAAACGAAAGTGTCACAAATATACCATTAATGCACCTTTGCAGATTTATCTCAGAGAACTGGTGGTAGTGTCTGGTTTGCATACTGCAATGCCCCCTTGTAGGATACTATTGTGGATGTACCGTATTTGAGGGACTCAGTAAAACATTTTTTTAGCAGCTCTTTCCTTGGAGAACATTGCTTTTCACTTGCTATTGTCGCCAGTTTAACTGATGGGTAGTAATTTAACAAATCTTAAATTTTTATATAAATATGTACATATAATACAGATGTATCGCTCTCATCTTATCACCAAAGGTCTATATGGTTTAGTTAAGCTGGGTATATACTGTTTTCTTCTTTTTTTTTTACAATCAACCAGTAGCCTTAATGAAAAAGAACACAAATTCCTGGATCAACAAAGGTGATGTGAATGCAGGGATCTTTCCCGCTGTGCTACTGTATTCTTAAAGAGAGTCCCACCATGTCAGAATACACTGAACTGCAGCGACTGATTGAATGCTGGTTTTCCAGCAGGATTGTTTGACAGAAGCCAGTCTAACAGTGACAGTGCCATCTGTCTTCAGGCATCAACTACTTTCTAGACTGAGATGCTTGACAGAGACGACACAATCATGATAAAACTGGCCATATACAGTTACTTTTTTTTCCGCTCAGCCAGTAGGCAAATAAGGTGGATGTAGGAATCCTCACCCACTGGGACATTGTAGTCTGACGTTGGTACCCACTGCTGTCAGAATACACTGATCAGTGGCTGCAGCTGATTTGCTGTAGCTGCTGAACAAGGAAAATTTTCAAAAATGTCCCTTCGACAGAAGCTGATCAAACAATTGACTTCTGTAGAGTGGGGCTGCCACACACTGATTGAAATTTCATTCAGTGTATAGCCAGCTTTCATCCTGTTGCCTGAGCAGTTCTTGGCTGTGTTCAATAATATATGACACTGATCAGCCTATTGCTGTAGCCTCTCACCTTGTGATTTTCTGCACAGCGGCAATGTTGCAGTCTGATCATTGGAGGCGAGGAAAGAGAAGAAATGCTTCCTTCTATATGCAGCATTTATGAAATCATCTCGGCCTAGGTCAGGGGTCTCCAAATTGTGGCCCAAGGGCCATATTTGGCTTTTTCTAGCCTTTTCAAGCCCTTGGGTCTCCATTTCTCCCACTGACACAATCAAAGGGGGCACTAATTCTTCTATTGATATCAATAATGGGATACTATCCCTCCTACTAATAGGGGCACTAGTCCTCCTCCTACTGACCACACACACTGAGGCCATATTTTTTCTCACCAATGCTGGGCCCGGGACATTTTCTTCCCCTACTGGCCCCAATCTAGCCCTCTTAAAATCTGAAGGACAATAAATTGATCCTTTGTTTAAAAAGATTGGAGACCCCTGGTCTAGGTAAATGAGTTGATTTACTAAAGGCAAATAAGCCGTTACTTTACATGGGAACTTTCACTTTGCAAGGGAATTTTCTGCCTAGCTTAGTGAATAAGGTAATGTTCTGCTGATGTTCATCATCCAATTACGTGCAAGCAAAAATGCGCTTTTTAAAAAACTCCTTTCACATGATAGGGTATTCTTTGCAAACTTTCACC
The DNA here is from genome assembly GCF_905171775.1 of Rana temporaria. NCBI lineage: Eukaryota > Metazoa > Chordata > Amphibia > Anura > Ranidae > Rana > Rana temporaria. Next base: position 76,006,347 of record NC_053490.1, on the reverse strand, counting down.
ACATTCACAATGTTAAAGAAAATATTCTTGCAAAGTGAAAGTACCCTTGCAACCTGAGTAACCTATTTGCCACAAAGTCACTGGAATGGAGTTCAAGTAGTTGTTTGGAAAATTATATTGTTGCTGTATTTTGTGGTATGTCAGGAATTGATTCATGCAGACTTACAGTAACTGGTAGGTCTATTTTTAAATGTAGCTCCTCCTCTTAAGCCCCGTACACACGGTCGGTTTGGTCCGATGAGAATGAACCGAAGGTCATTTTCATCGGACCAAACCGACCGTGTGTATAGCCCATCGGTCTGGTTTCCTTCGGTCCAAAATTTCTAAACATGCTTCAAAACCGAACCGATGGACCGCTGCCCCATCAGACCAAACCGATGGTTAGTACAGAAAAGCATCGGTTCAAAACCCGCGCATGCTCAGAATCAAGTCGACGCATGCTTGGAAGCATTGAACTTCGTTTTATTCAGCACGTCGTGTGTTTGACGTCACCGCGTTCTGACCCGATTGGATTTTGGACTGATGGTGTGTACACATATCAGGCCGTACGGCCACTTCAGCAGTGAACCGATGAAAACGGTCCGACGGGCCAGTCTCATCGGTTTGGTCCGACCGTGTGTACGGGGCCTCAGTGACCATATAAAAAAAGACATTACAGTTTACTATCAATAATATGTAATTGGTTTCCTTGTTTAAATATTTTTCCTAATATATCTGATATATATTCCTAGTTGCCCCCTCGTCTGCAGAAAATACTAAATCACTTTTTTTCTCATTCTTACAAATTGTTTTCTCCATGGTATGTCAACCATGTGGTTACAATTCTCCTTCTCTTTGCTAAAATACTGAAGTTAGATCCTAACTATCACTTGGATAAATGTCAGACCAGAATTTCCTAACAAGGCAGAGGTAGCCTAGCCTGTCACACAGTATATATGAATAAGTAACAGGAATTTTGCAAGCGTATATGTGTGTGTCGAGGGAGGGTATTATGGGTATTATGCAAAATCAAGACTTTACCGTTAAATTATGGGCTTGTAACCAACACGAGTGTGGTTTCTTTCCCCAGTGTATACAACACTTCTTATAAATAAAATATATCCATAAAATGGATCGGAATGTTGACTTATCAGTTTCCACTTTAGACAGCCATATAATCAGCGTCTGCTTACTACGCTTTGTGTATATCCGTATTGTTCCTTTTGGTTGTAATATACAATTTTATTAAAGAGAAATGAGCTATATTAGTCATGTAGCAGTTAATGTAAAACCGCTTTGTTACATTTCCACAGGAAGAGTTTGGGGTCTTAAAACAACATTATGGCTTTCTTTTACTACAAAGTAATAACTCCCTTAATTTTAATGTATTGAAATATGTAGGGCGGTTAAGTAGACAGCTGTAAAAGCACAGAATGCCGCTAATGCACCCTTCGCACGTAAAGCCATCAATTCCAGCCTGTTAACAAAGATGGCAAATTCCCACAGAAGTGCCGCTGTGAAAAATAACACCACATAGTGCTAATGAGAATGGTAGGGATTGCAGCTTCTTAAACAGCAGCGCATCCATTAATGTATTATTTATGAAAGCTTAAACTGCAAAATAAGTGGCGGCCAGTAAATTATGTTTTCCATGCAGTTCTGTGCGAGTCTCTGCCATCTTCTTCTGTTTGAAGAAAAATAGGCAAACATGGAATTAAGGAATCAGAGCTGACATAAAATTCAGTCCTGTCATACTAACGCAAAATGCAAACTGTTTGCAATGTAATGTGCTTTTGCTCATTTAAATGATCTAATGGAGAAGACAACCAGCTGTACTTGTGACTTTCCAATAAAAGGTATAACTGGCAGCATTGTAACCAAGGAGTCTGGCTATGGAGACATGGCTGGTCAACATAGGTGCACATACAGTGCCTTGCGAAAGTATTCGGCCCCCTTGAACCTTGCGACCTTTTGCCACATTTCAGGCTTCAAACATAAAGATATAAAACTGTAATTTTTTCAACAAGTTGAAGTGGAACGAAATTTATTGGATATTTCAAACTTTTTTAACAAATAAAAAACTGAAAAATTGGGCGTGCAAAATTATTCAGCCCCTTTACTTTCAGTGCAGCAAACTCTCCCCAGAAGTTCAGTGAGGATCTCTGAATGATCCAATGTTGACCTAAATGACTAATGATGATAAATAGAATCCACCTGTGTGTAATCAAGTCTCCGTATAAATGCACCTGCACTGTGATAGTCTCAGAGGTCCGTTTAAAGCGCAGAGAGCATCATGAAGAACAAGGAACACACCAGGCAGGTCCGAGATACTGTTGTGGAGAAGTTTAAAGCTGGATTTGGATACAAAAAGATTTCCCCTTCCCTTATGTTTCTAGCTTTCTTGCTTCTCCTTCTTATTCTAACTCCTTTGTTTCTCCTCTCTCTCTGTGTTAGTCTACTGTTTGTCTGTTTTTGTTTTTTCTTTTAATTTTAATTTTTTTACTATTTTATTTTGTTTTTGCCTTTTATTGTAGTTTATGGTTAATGTCAGGCAGGCATGTGGTGCTCAGGTGTCCAGCCTTGCCTCGGGCTTTCGGGATGTTCTTGGCTGTTCCAAGAAGTGTACTAATTTTACTCTGGGAGCGTAATTAGCATTTCTAAGGGGCAGGGGTTTGGGGCTATCCCGCTACACACTTGTTGGGGGGGATGCCTGCTCAATTGGACCGAATGTCCGGAGTGGGCGGGATGCCCCCCGTCCCCTTGCTTATCCAGAGCCTCATCCCAGATGCAATGCCCGAATGTGCCCGGATTATGTTAAGTGATGTTGTTCCACTGTCAATGTACCTTGTATTTGTTTTGAATTTTAAAAATAAAATACAAATTATACAAAAAAAAAAAAAAAGATTTCCCAAGCTTTAAACATCCCAAGGAGCACTGTGCAAGCGATAATATTGAAATGGAAGGAGTATCAGACCACTGCAAATCTACGAAGACCTGGCCGTCCCTCTAAACTAAGACAATGATCCAAAACATAAAGCAAAATCTACAATGGAATGGTTCACAAATAAACATATCCAGGTGTTAGAATGGCCAAGTCAAAGTCCAGGCCTGAATCCATTTGAGAATCTGTGGAAAGAACTGAAAACTGCTGTTCACAAACGCTCTCCATCCAACCTCACTGAGCTCGAGCGGTTTTGCAAGGAGGAATGGGCAAAAATTTTAGTCTCTGGATGTGCAAAACTGATAGAGACATACCCCAAGTGACTTACAGCTGTAATCGCAGCAAAAGCTGGCGCTACAAAGTATTAACTTAAGGGGGCTGAATAATTTTGCACGCCCAATTTTTCAGTTTTTTATTTGTTAAAAAAGTTTGAAATATTCAATAAATTTCGTTCCACTTCATGATTGTGTCCCACTTGTTGTTGATTCTTTAAAACAAATTACAGTTTTATATCTTTATGTTTGAAGCCTGAAATGTGGCAAAAGGTCGCAAAGTTCAAGGGGGCCGAATACTTTCGCAAGGCACTGTAATTATTAGATTTGACTATGAACACCTAAATCTGAAGTCCAGACAGATATACAAATACACCAAAAAATGCAGATTTTTTAATGCAGCCAGTATAAGCACCTAAATATGTCTTGCTATCAGCCTCTTGTGATACCCTGTGCAGCAGGTATGAGAGCCAATTAGGTGTTGAACAGGAAACATGCTGTCAGGAGGAAAAAATAGAGGGATGTTTCATTGTAATTCCAATGCTCCTTTAGGCCAGTTTCACACAGGATTCAGTTTGTACAAGAGTAGTGTGAACAATAAGCTTTTACAAAGCTATAGCAGAGCTTTTAGCAAGCTTTGTTAAAGCTTTTAACGTGGCCTGAACACAGATCCTGATGGGAGTGCTGATTGCCACAAGCTGCTAGCAGGCTTCAGCACTACCTGAAGCTTGTCAAAAACCTGCTGAAGCCTGATAGCAGCTTGTTTAAAGTGGCAATCAGCACTCCCATCAGGATCTGTGTTCAGGCCACAACTAACCATACCCTTTTCTTCCTGTACAATGTTCCCCGTCAATGAAACTTGTATACATTTCTGTACAATCATTGTTACCTTTTTTTGTACCTTGACCCTTTCTACAATAAAATCGTTTGTAAAAAAAAAAAAAAGAAGTGGCAATCAGCCATTAGGATTTGTGTATAAGATTTCCAAACAGGATCTGAAAGGCGCTTTGAAGGTTTGGAAATACTGTAGCTATTCAAATCTTGCTGAAAGCTTGGCAAAAGCTGCATTGCCTTGCTGTAGTAGGGAAAATCCGGTCACCAACCTGGTTCTGGTGTCTGGCACAGCTGTATATGCATGAAGACTGGCTGGACAAAAAGACAAATCCTGAAAATAACTCTTATGTAAGTATTTCAACCGTGTCAGGAAGATTGAGTGCATGACCATGCCCAAAGATCTTGCGCACAGAACAGTTTGTGGACCAGTACACAGAATTATGGCTGTGTGTGCATTTGCACAGGTTTGCTAATGGTGAGTTAATATTAGTTAGCACGCACATCTGCTTTTGGCACCCAGTTGCCTATTTAAGGAACTAAGGGACATTGCTGAGTGATCATCAGCTTGTGACCTGGGACCAGACTTGTAGCCTGATTATCCTGTGCTTTCACCTGGCTTGCCGCCTGACTTTGCTTGATCCTGATCTCCTGTTGTCAACCTTATCTTGTCCTCTGACTCTATCCTCTGCCTGATGTGTTGTACATCTTCTGCCTTTCTGATATTGACCTATATCTGGCTTCTAACCCTGCTTTTGCGTTTCAACTTGGTACATCCCCTGCCCAGTTGTTGCTGACCCTTGCTTGCTTTGACTATGGCTTTGACTCCTGCACCGGCGAGTTTCTGTGCTCCATCTCTGTGACAGCATTCTTCCCAAGTTCCAGTCCTACATCCACAGCATTTCAGCAGTATCCAAACTGTCATCTAGTATCAGGACCTACCACTGGCACCTGTGCCACTCCCCATCCTTCTACATCCAGTCACAAACTCTGGGGGTTAAAAGGGTGTAGGGGAAGCCTTCTCAATAGCTCTACCAAATACATGGCATAATTTAAATGGGTTAATGACTTTTGTCACATACGTACAAAATTACAGACTTATAATAAAAAATTGCAAAGTGGCATTTAAGCCTTTAGAATATGTACTGCTGCCAGGAGGTTTCATTGCAGAAGAGGTCAAGAGACACAGTGAGTCAGGACACAATACTGCTGACAGCAATAACACATGGGTCCCTGGTATGTAAGTTGTCTTACATTTTAGTAAAGATAAATTTACTAAAAGCAAATAGGTCTGTTCACTTTGCAAGGAAAGTTGCACTTTCCAAAGGAATTTTCACCACAGCTATGGTGAAATGTTATTCTACAAACAATACTCAAGAAGGGAAAAAAAAAAAAAAAAACATTTTTGCGTGATTCAATGATAGAAGTCAGCAGAGCTTCACCGGCAAAGTCCTACTTGCTTTGTAGAAACTGATAGTTTAATATTCTTGATACTTTTCATTTCAAAAGGTTTCATTGAGTATCAGACAAAGGTCTGATGGACCGTTTTCATCGGTCAAAACCGATCGTGTGTGGGCCCCATAGGTTATTTAACCATTGGTTAAAAAAAGCAAACTTGCTTTAAATTTAACCAATGGATTCCTAACCGATAGGTCAAAACCGATGCTTGGAAGCATTGAACTTCGTTTTTTTCAGCACGTCGTGGTGTTTTACGTCACCGCGTTCTGACACCATCGGTTTTTTAACCGATGGTGTGTAGGCACGACAGGCCATCAGTCAGCTTCATCAGTTAACCGATGAAAACGGTCCATCAGACCGTTCTCATCGGATGGACTGATCGTGTGTACGCGGCTTAACAGTATATAAAACTCAAACATTCGCTATAGTACCCATACAGGGGGGTAAACAATACAGGCATACCCCACTTTTAAGTACACCATGGGGTCTATTTACTAAAGCTGGAAAGCGCAAAATCAGGCTCACTTCTGCACAGAAACCAATGAGCTTCCAGTTTTTATTACCAGGCTTAATTGAACAAGCTGGGGTTAGAAGCTCATCGGTTTCATGCAGAAGTAAGCCTGATTTTGCGCTTTCCAGCGATAGTAAATAATCCCCATTGTGTACTTAAAAGTGGGCTATGCCTGTAATTGTAAAAAAGTATAAGGACAATAATGAAGTATGTTTTAACAAAATGAACAGTTGAGTTTGGTCCATCCAGACCAATATCTCCATAAAGGTCCAGACAGGGTTGCCAAACTTTAAGATGGTTATTCTGAAGTAAGTCGAATTGCTTGACTTCTCTTAGGCCTAGTACACACGAGAGGATCGATCCGCGGAAACGGTCCAGAGGTCCGTTTCCGCGGATAAATCCTCTGGCGGATTTTCATCTCATGGTTGTACTAACCATGAGATCAAAATCCCCGCGGAATTCCCTCCGTGGTGACGTGTCGCGCCGTCGCCGCGATGATGACGCGGCGACGTGCGCGACGCTGTAATATAAGGACTTCCACGCATGCGTCGAATCATTACGACGCATGCGAGGGATGGATTCGGACAGATTGATCCGGTGAGTCTGTACAGACCATCGGATCAATCCGCTGGACTGGATTCCAGCGGATCGATTTCTTAGCATGTTAAGAAATTTTGATCCGCTGGAAATCCATCGCCGGGAAAAATATCCGCGGAAAAATATCCGCTGGATCGTACACACCAGGGGATCTATCCGCTGAAACCGGTCCGCGGATAAATTCCAGCGGATAGATCCTCTCGTGTGTACGGTGCCTTAGAGATCATCATTGTGTTGACTCCTTGTAACAGTTTCATATGATAAGATGGTTGTTCTCCATTTGGAAGTTATATCGGTCTGTGTAATCATTGCTATGTCCTGGGCCAACCTTTGAGCTTGAAATTGTATCCCTAAGTTTTATTTTTTTTGCCTAATATATTTTTGTTTCTTATAAACAGCATGGTAGAAGCTAAAATCTCCTCTATAATATGCAGTTGGATTTGTAGGACTATTGAGACCTACTACATAACAACACTTTTTTGAGCATTTATATTGTCATCCTTTTTGCGTTGTGGTTTTATATGTAAAAGTTTTACTATTTACTGCATACAATAAAATGATTTGATTTTATATTTGATTTTACACACATCAATGAATGCCTATAAAGTACCATTCAAATCTTGTTATTTATGTATCTCTTAAATGTTCATCCATTTTTCAAACGCTGTTAATTTTATTGCACATCAAATATGTTTTTAATTAACAAAACTGAATATTGCATCAGCGTTGAATCATTATTATTCTGCATAAAATGAATATTTAACTATCACCACATGGGCCTTAATAGGCACCCCATAAAAATGACAGTTATCACCATCCTGAAGCTACAAGAATTTTAAGGAGAAAAAAAAAAACATTTTATATTTTTGGGGAAATGCCAGCACTTGAATAAAAAAGCTGATAAGATTATTTGGTTGATTTACTTAAGGCAAAAAGACTGTGCACTTTGCAACGTGCAGTTGCATTCTGCATGTGCAGCTGCTTCAGAGCTTAGTAGATGAGCAGAAGCTTGGCTGACGTCCATCATCCAATCATATGCAAGCAAAACATTTTTTTTTATTTTCCTTGCATGTGATTGGGTACTTTTTGCAAAGTAAAGCTTCACCTCATTTACTAAGTTCTGAAGCAGTGGTTCTCAACCTGCCATGACCCCTTGATAAAATTTCCCAAGTTGTGGGGACCCCTAACAGTACAATTATTTTTGTAGCTTGGATTGTCAGCACCCAAGGCAAGATAAGTAATTTACGCCCCTAACCGACAAACATTTAATGCTCCCTGAGTCCCTTCTACTTGCACATTATTAAAACCCCTTATGGTACATTTTAGGACTACTCTTTCTATTTGTTCTCCTTTATTTCCCTTTTATCTCTCCCTATCCTAATGTCTTGTTTTCCCCCCCATCCCTCTCTCTAGTCATCTTTCTTGTTCTCTTAGGCCCCGTACACACGACCAGTTTCCTCGGCAGAATTCAGCTTCCGACCGAGTTTCTGGCTGAATTCTGCCGAGAAACCCGGCCGTGTGTACACTTTCGGCCGAGGAAGCCGACGAGGAGCTCGACGAGGAAATAGAGAACATGTTCTCTATTTCCTCGTTGTTCTATGGGAGCTCTCGGCCCGCCGAGCTCCTCGGCGGCTTCAGGGCTGAACTGGCCGAGGAACTCGATGTGTTTGGCACGTCGAGTTCCTCGGCCGTGTGTACGGGGCCATATTCTTTCTCTCCCTTTTTCTTTGTTTCTCCCTCTCTTTTCCTCTCCCTTCCACGTATTCTCTATTTTATTCGTTCTCTTACTCCTTGGTGGGGGAAATGGGGTGAGTGGCAATGCGGGGGAAGGGGGGGGGGTGGTATCAGTGGCATTGCTGGGGGGAGTTCTGATCAGCCAACTTAGGTGCACTTGATCAATCTGCTGATCTGAGAACTGTAGTGGGGACTTTTAATGGCAACTATAATCACAGGTAGTGTTACTCACTGTGTCTCCAGCTTCACTGTGTCTCTGACTTTGTAGTGTCTCACAGCAGTGACAACTATGCCGAAATCAGGAGATAGGGTCTCCTCCAGCCCCTCCCACTTTACCTTTATCAACAGTCAGCTGACCTTTAGTCTCTGCCCCCCACCCATGCCGTGAACTAAATGGGCGGCTGCTAAGAGGCTAAGTGGGTGGCGCGGGCTCCAGGAACAACCCAGCAGGGTGGCCAAAGGCTCTAGGGACAGCCCTGCTGGGCAGCCACCAAAAGGCTGGGAGAGCAGTGACAGCTTCAGGAACAGCCCAGGATTTGGTGACCCCTGGCAAATCATCATTCGACCCCCAGGGGGTTCCGACCGCCAGGTTAAGAACCACTGCTCTGGAGCAACTGCACTTGCAGAGTGCAACTGCACTTTGCAAAGTATACAGTCTATTTTCCTTTAGTAAATCAACCCCTATGTATTTTCAGTAAGTAATCAAGTGCATGCACTATATTTGTCTGATGCATGTGGTATTATGTGTATATTTGAGAATTAAAATTAGAAAAATATGTGTGGAAATGCAAAAAGCTCATACATTATGCTTTTGTGAACTGACTATTTTAGTCTGTGGAGGTTTATTTATCACAAGCTAAATTCTTTAGGGTGAACAGAAAATGCAATCAAAGTAGAGATGACTTATCCCCAACCATATAGCCACTGTCTCCAGATGCAAACAAAGTGCTGTGAAACTGTAATGCAAATATAGTTCCCTATCAATTGTGCTATACTGGATAGAGTGGATATACTGTACATGTGTCTAGGTCACCTAATGCAATGTAAATGAGTAAGCAGCTGGGTGGTCTCCTCCTAGTGATTGATGCCCAAAATGTCAAAGCACAGATTATATAGTCAGGTGCTGCACACTTTGTCAGTCTGGGAAACATTAGTATTCAGTGCAGTCATCCAGGACTCCGCAGAGCCAGAGGTTCAACTGAAAAAAAATCATGTTTGAGCTGTCCAGCATATACAAAATGTTTCTAAGTCAGAAGCAGTAAGAGATGGAGGTCTAGAGAGCACAGAGATAAGACACATTGCAAGTCCTGTCACTGTTATACCATGTTCACCTAAGGGGAACAGCCGTTAGCCATGAGCCCTCTCTACTCCTGTAGTTTAAATATATTTGTCATCACACCAATGTACATTGTACTTTCTAACCTGGGCACTCATACCAATGACAGTATCAGAATGCTGACTTACTCCACAGGAAATCTTACAATACATGCAAGTTAGCAATAGTTAAAGCGGTTATAAATCCAACACCAAAATGTAATATATTGCAGCTTACCAATCATTAGATGTGATGGCTGCATTCATTTTGTTTTCTTAGTATTTTCCCCTCTGGCCAATAAAACGCCTCCTAAATTAGAGTGTGACCAAATTGGATGAATGAGCATGGGGGCACCTTTGGACAGCAGCATTGTCAGTTTGGGTGGATGTTAGGCCCCGTACACACGACCAGTTTCCTCGGCAGAATTCAGCTTCCAACCGAGTTTCTGGCTGAATTCTGCCGAGAAACCCGGCCGTGTGTACACTTTCGGCCGAGGAAGCCGACGAGGACCTTGGCGAGGAAATAGAGAACATGTTCTCTATTTCCTCGTTGTTCTATGGGAGCTCTCGTCCCGCCGAGCTCCTCGGCGGCTTCAGGGCTGAACTGGCCGAGGAACTCGATGTGTTTGGCACGTCGAGTTCCTCGGCCGTGTGTACGAGGCATTAGTGTTAGATGTACACGCAGATTTAGATACACTAACAAATTGAAGCCAAACTTCAACTCTTGCTGCAGTTACACAAACAGTTAGAGCCGGTTCACACTTCCACGGCACGACTTCGTGGGCGACTCTGCAAGTCGTCCTGAAGTTGACTTCAGAGGAGACCTGCAAAACGACTTCTGTATAGAAGTCAATGCAGGTCGCCCCGAGCCGCCCCAAAGCCATGCAAGAACCTTTTTTTAAGTCGGAGCGACTTGAGTCGCTCCTATTAGAACGGTTCCATTGCATTGAATTGGACGCGACTCGTCAGGCGGCTGAGCCTGACGAGTCGCCCCAGTGTGAACTGGCTCTTACAGCAACCTTTTTTTATTTACATAAATAAATGAAAGCTGATCATTGTAACTGGTGGTAAATGATTTGGCCCAACACTCTAAAGTGCTACATTTTAAAGAGAGCTTTTTCTGTTGAAAAACATTAGACATAGTGGTCAGATCACCAGATGAAAATAAAGGAAAGAAAGATTAAAAAAAGAGAACTAATGCAACCATCACATCTAAGGCCTCGTACACATGACCGAGAAACTCGACAGAATCCATCAAGAAACTTGGTGGCAGAGCTTTTTTGCAGAGGAAAACGGTCGTGTGTATGTTTTTCATAGAGGAAACTGTCAAGGAACTCGACGAGAAAAAAAGAGAACAAGTTCCTTTCCTTGTCGTGTTGCTCGTCGGGCTGGTTTTTGACGAGAAACTCGAGCGTGTGTATGCTAAGAAACCTTTGCATGCTCAGAATAAAGTATGAGACGGGAGTAAAAGTAGCATTTGTAATGGAGATTGCACATTTGTCACGCTGTAACAGACTGAAAAGTGCAAATCGTCTCTTACCAAACCTTTACTTAACACGCAGTAACATGAGATTAGCAAAACAGCCTCCAGGGTTGTGCCAGTGGAATCGAACTTCCCCTGCCATTGTATGTGTTGTACGTCACCGCGTTTGAGAACGATGAGATTTGGTCTTGACAGTGTGTACGCAAATCAAGCTTGTCGAGTTCCTCGACAAGCCTAACAAGGAACTCGTCAAGGAAAATGATGTTTCATTTCCGACGAGTTCCTCGGTCGTGTGTACGAGGCCTAAGATTTGGTAAGCTGCAATATAAATGTTTGCTTTTAAAGTTGACTTTTAGGATTTCAACCTTTTTGTAAAAAGTGAAAGCGCACTAAGGGGGTTATTTACAAAAGGCAAATCCACTTTGCACTACAAGTGCAAACTACAAGAGCAAAATGCACTTGAAAGTACACTGAAAGTGCACTTGGAAGTTCAGTCGCTGTAGATCCGAGGGAGACATGCAAGGACAAAAAAAAAAAAAAAAAAAACAGCATTTTAGCTTGCACATGATTGGCTGATAAAATCAACAGGGCTTCCCCTCATTTCAGATCTAACCCTCAGATTTACAGCCACTGCACTTCCAAGTGCACTTTCAGTCCAATTTGAAGTGCACTTTGCACTTGTAGTTTGCACTTGTAGGGCAAAGTGGATTTGTCTTTCGTAAATAACCCCCTATGAATCCAAGGAGCTGCATGACATTTCCTGGGACTATATCTATTATTTACAATTGACAAGTTTATTGCTCTGCTGGAGAGACACTCAGACCAGCTATGCCTGCCCCTCCCCTCTGCTGTCCATTCTGAGAAGCCTTGGTATTTTGTGAATGTGTTCACATAATACCAAGGCTTCTATAAATGGGCAGGAGGAGGGAAGGGGTGGGCATAGGAACTGCAGGGACTCTCCTGTTAAAGATGCATAGCTGAGGAGGATCAACTTTGGGTTCTTGGAAATATAGTGATAGCTGTCTTCCTGTGAGTACTATATAGCTGTCAGATATAAACAGCCAGGGGGTGTCATGCACCTCACTGCACTTAACTTATAGGGTTTGATTTACTAGGGGAAAATAGACTATGCACGTTTGCGAATGCAGTTGCACTCTTCGAATGCAGTTGCTCCAGAGCTTAGTAAATGACATAAGGCTTCATTTTATAAAGAATACCCAATCACATGCAAGGGAAATAAAAAAAACAGCATTTTTGATTGCATGTCAATGGATTATGGAAGTCAGCAGAACTCTCCCTCATTTACTAAGCTCTGGAGCAACTGCACTTGCAGAGTGCACAGTCTATATGCCTTTAGTAAATCAACCCCATAGTCTGCATTCATTTTTTATAAATTACCTGTATCCCCAGAAATTAGCTTTAATACTGCTTTAATAATACAATTAAGTATTTACAGTAAATCATTGGTTTGAGAGCATTTTGCAAGAGAAGCAAAATGTTTTAATAAATTTTGCCTTGATATACAAGCGATGTCTTGATATAGGAGTAGCGTCATGTAACAACCGAGTATAAAAAAGAAGAGAGGAGACTCTAAGTGTAGCAATATGGTTAAATTTAATGAAGGTATAACATTTAGCAATGTATTGCTACATATAGAGGTGCCTCTCTTCTCTTTTATACCCTGTAAAAAAAATGCTTTGATATACAAGTGCTTTGGATTACAAGCATGTTTCTGGAACGAATTATGCTTGCAAACCAAGGTTTTACTGTATTTGTTTTTATTGAAGATAGGACAGCATTAAGTTTATTTATTGAGCCAACACAAAGAGGTTCAAGAAGCAGTCGAATAAAGCTACAGCAACATTGATAAAAAATGCTATGGGTTACTGCACATTTTACAGTACATATTAATAATATGAATTATGCCCATGCTTCATACAGCCAATAACTCTAGTTTGAAGAGCAACATACTTTTGCAAAGCATTAAAAAGTTTTCCACAACTTCTAGGAAGTTTTTTGGGGCAACCTTTAGCTCTAGTCTGGGCTTTGAAATAGATATTTTAATGGGAATGTTGGATGTATTTTTAAAGACATGCTTTAGCGGTTGCTCTGCAAGCCTCAAAGTCTAAATGCTTGCATTTAACACTCTGACTTTGGGTATCTTAAATTGCCTTTAAAAATTTGCCTTTACATTTTTAAATGCTGTTTAGAAACAATTGTTGAACTCTTAACCAAAGTTCATACTTGGGTAATGCACTTCATATTACTTGATTTTTGACATGCATTATTTGATGCATATATAGAGATCAGATTGTGTATTTTTGAATTCGGAGCATTGTTCAAATATTTATGGTTTCATAACCATTTTTATTATATTATGAGTAGAGAGAGATGTTCAAACTTTTTAAAACTAATTTACAGTTTAGGCAGCCAGGGGCACTCATTAAATAATATTTTTCCTTACAATGCTTTGGGTTTTACTGGTCTGCTATTGGATCTTTAGCTATTTTATTACCATATGTTTTGGAGGTCGGGTAGGAATTGTGATTCTTTTAACACTTTGGGGCAGATCCTCGTACAATTGCATGGGCATGTGAGATACGCTATGCCGCTGTAACTTACTTTTTTAATCTTTGAATCCACAAAGAATTTGCACCGTAAGTTACGGCGGTGTAGTGTATCTCTCGCGGCGTAACGGCGCGTAATTCAAATCGACGAGTAGGGGGCGTGTTTAATTTAAATGAAGTGCGTCCCCGCGCCGAACGAACTGCGAATGCGCCGTCCCTATATTTCCCACTGTGCATTGCACTAAATGACGTCGCAAGGATGTCATTGTTTTGACGTGGACATAAATTACGTCCAGCTCCATTTACGGACGACTTACGCAAACAAAATAAAATATTTTCAAATTCGACGCGGGAACGACGGCCATACTTAACATTGTGTACGCCACCAAATAGCAGCTTTAACTATACGCCGAAAAAAGCCGAACGGAAACGACGTAAAAGAATGCGACGGCCGCTCGTACGTTCGTGGATCGTCGGAAATAGCTAATTTGCATACTCGACGCGGAATACGACGGGAACGCCACCCAGCGGACGCAGAAGAATTGCATCTAAGATCCGAAGGCGAACGAAGACGTACGCCTGTTGGATCTAACCCAGATGCCGTCGTATCTTGTTTTGAGAATTCAAAACAAAGATACGACGTGGGAAATTTGAAAGTACGCCGGCGTATCACTAGATACGCCGGTGTACTCTCTTTGTGGATCTGCCCCTTTATCTATTGATGTACATATACCTATTTGCATAGATACAGTATAGTGGGGTTGATTTACTAATGGAAAATAAGACTGTGCACTCTACAAGTGCCCACTATTCTTCCCCCAGGCAGACCCATCGTAGCCAGCACTGATAGCTGCACTGCTGGATTATCCCACTACATCAATTTTTTTCTACAGCTCATAGGCTCCATGCTACCATCATAAATCAAAGATTCGGGCCATGTTATTGAGACATTTCAGAACTATAGATGGGAGACAGATTACATGTGGGCTTCACTGGCTGTGGTCTCTCTCTATACCTCTATTCCACACCAAGTAGGCCTAGAGGCACTTCACCATTTTCTCTCAAAAGATCCCAAAATGAACTACAGACTGGCCCAATTATTGGTTGACGCCACAGGGTTTTGCCTGGAGCACAATTACTTTGTGTTCCAGGACAAATTTCACATTCAGAAACATGATACAGTTATGTGCGCAAATTTCACTCCCTCGTACGCCAACATTGTGATGGGTTATTGGAAAGAGGGATTCATCTGGACACACAACCCTTATGATAATGAGAGGTTCTCTTTATTGTGTAAGGGAGAATCCTTCTGGATTTATAAATTATCTTTCTCGTCTCCAAATGGGTTAAATGAAGGTCAAGCGGTGCATAGCATCATCTAGGGTTTCTGTCGCTGTGCCATGTCACCCTGTCTCAGCCCAATTGACCACTCACTTCTCTAGTGATCTGGTCCTATTAAGTTTTCCTTCTGTTGGTTTCTGTTTTGATCAGGCTTTCCACAGGTGGTCATGTGGACTCTTATAGCCATGCATCTATGTTTCCACATGCAAGTAACACATAGGGTTTAGGGCACTGTGTGTCTTGGGGGTCACCTTTTTGGTGGTTGTTGTCTTGATGACATACAGTGTTCTGAACCTCTTCTGTTTTTTTAATTGCGTACATATAGATTGCGGCTGATAGTCAACTATCAGTGATCTTTTATTTAATTTAGACTCTTAAAGCAATGCATATATGTTTCTACATGCACAGTAATACATAGGGTTTCGGGCACTGTGTGTCTTGGAGTCACCTTCAGGTGGTTGTTGTCCTGGTGACATACAGTGGTCTAAACCTCTTCTGGTTTTATAACGATTACGGTTGACCATCAATGATTTTTTATTGTTTATTGTTTCCATCTGCCATTCTTTGCTAGCGGCCCATGCAGCTGTCCACTTGCTTCTCTCCTTTCCATGGCTGCCCCGCTGCTCATCACCAGTGCCTTGGCCTGACGGTTTGACCATCTATCCAACTCTGCACACATCCTCTCCCCTATTGCAGCGGAGTAGTTTTGGCAAATGAGGAGCACAGTTTACCACTACAGCATCACTCCATACAGCTGGTCCACACCTCATCGCTCATCAAGGTACTGTCACAGCAGTTTTTATGTTGTAAAGCTGTTCCATCCTTGTGAGGAGATTTTATCTATTTGGTATTCATCAGCTTACATTAAATAAAATAACATATGTTTTTACCACATTGACTCCATCAAATAGTGACGTTTTGACGTCACTTCCGCCCAGCAGAGCTATGGGGACGGGTGGGGGCGATTTTTCCCTCAGTCGCATCCCCACACAGGTGCCGAAAAAGCATGACAGGTCCTCTTAAATATGAGATCTGGGGTCAAAAAGACCTCAGATCTCATATTTAGGCTTAAATGCAAAAAAAGAAAAAAAAATTAAACTGTCATTTTTTCAAATGACAGAAAAAAAATGTTGCTTTAAGACGCTGGGCGGGGCTGACGTTTTGACGTCACTTCCGCCCAGCAGAGCTATGGGGACGGGTGGGGGCGATTTTTCCCTCAGTCGCATCCCCACACAGGTGCCGAACGGACCCGATCGCCTCCGCCGCTACCGACGGCTCCGGTAAGCGGTGGAGGGAGCGGGAGAGCGGTGGGAGGGGGGGGCCCTCTCCCACCACTGATAATGGCGATCTTGCGGCGAATCCGCCGTTATCGTTTACAGGACCGTTGGCACTAAAGATGGATACCTCGGTTGTGGCAGCAGCTGCTGCCGTTACCGAGATATCCATTTTTAAAAACAGGACGTCTTTTGGACATGGGGCGGTGGGCAAGTGGTTAAACACATTTAGATGCAACTGTTCCGATAAGAATTTGTGGTTGTATTTGTTGCTGCAATGTTTGCATGTGAGTATGAACACTCTTCCACAGTTACTAAAATGAATCATTAAACAGCCGATTTAAATAAAATACAAGTAAAACATTTCAAACTTTAATCACAAATTGAATATATGTAGTCAGAGTAAAAAGAATGACTTCTGTTAGCACATTTCTCTATAAAACAGTCATATTAATAAATGCAATGAAGTCACCCTAGAGAGCCATTTTCCTTGAGATGGATTTGGCGTGCAATCAGTAATGCTGAAAACTGTGAGAATATGAAATGACACTTTTTTATGACAATGTATGTGCCGACTTTGTCCATTCTCTGATTGGTAAGGGATTGCTTACTAGAGTGTGCAGTTTATCAAAGAAAAGCCTAGGATTGAGTTTTCTACAGTAACCCTCAGCAGCTGGCTGAAACTTATGGGGGTGTCAACTGTGTCTGGAAGATTAGACAAGATTTGAATTAGAATGATTTGTTGTAAGAGGCTTAGGGTACAAAGCCAATAGTCACCAGCATATGTTTCCTGTGGTAAATAACTGCCTGCTTTCCCCAAAACACAGCATCCATAAACTGTACTCGTACACTATCATAACTCTATTCTACAGATCCCCAGTACATAGTGGGTATTCATATGCTAGAGGTACCGATTGTTTTTTTGGTTTTTAAATAGACCTAAATCTTGAGATCCAAAACTTATAACAACCAATTAGAATATCCTCGGCTGAAGTAAGGCAGGTCTTGCATTTTGATTGGTTGACTTGGAATACTTCACTTAAGAATAAGAACTCTTCACTAAGTCCAATCATGTTTTGTAACACATTGCTTGTTTGCTGAACCAGAGCAAAGAGGAAAAAGGACGTGCAAAATGCACACCTAATACAGTAACAATCAGTGGGAATTGTTTACTGATTTGGCTTCAATTATCTGAAATCTGACTGTCTGTTAGGGTTTACCGCTTTGTGTGCTTCCTTACTAAATGAGTGTGCCTAAAAAAAAAAAAAATTGCCTGACCATCACATTCTTTAATTTATTATATTATGTCTATTGGAGCCCATTACAAACATATTGGTATAGCATCGTTTGCTGCCTTTATGGCGTCTAGCAGTTATAAATATGAATTGCCCACCTCCAGACCACGATGCATATATTTCACTCTATAAAGGCTGCGGTAGTTATTACAACATTACCACAATTATGAATGGAATCCATCTGTCACTGCTAAAACATTGTAAACCTTGAGGTTAATACACTGGAATAATATTGCTGAGTCAACCTTCTGCTTTGTGGAATGCTGATCTTCTTATTCAACTGCATGTCTACCAGACATGGTCTCACTGAAAACAGTAACTTCTCTTTGTCTCTAATAATGTGAAGCAGCATTAATGTTCACAAAAGGCTTTAGGCCATGGAAGGGAATCTTGCTAGCAGCATTGTTTGGTTCCCGGCAAGCAAGAGGCACTTTTTTATTTAAAAAATTATATTTGGTAATTCTGTGCTGTGCCTTATTTTTTAATGCACAGAATTGTATAATTTCATGCTTTCACACATTAAAAAATAAGGCATAACACCAAGTTAATTTGATCAGAATATTATTTTAATCAGAGAGAAGAGTGGAGCATTTTCAGTGAGCGTATATTTCACATATTATTGCATTATTTACCTTTAAAAAACGTTGATTTTAATTTCATATTTTTATATACACTGATCAGAAATAACATTATGACCACCCACCCTACCCAAGGCATGGACTCTACCAGATCCCTGAAGGTGGGGCTTCCATGGATCGGACTTGTCAACACCTTGAACTTGTGTTCCTCAAACTATTCTTGAATTAATCAGACCAGGTTACCTTCTTCCATTGCCCCGTGGTCCAGTTCTGATGCTCACATGCCCATTGTAGGTGCTTTAGGCAGTGGACACAGGTCAGCATGGGCATCCTGACCATTTTGAGGCTACGCAGTCCCATATGCAACAAATTGCAATGCTCTATTTTGACACTTTTCTATTGGAAGCAGCATTACGTTTTTTTAGCAATTTGAGCTCAAGTAGCTCTTTTATTTGATCAGACTACACTGGCAAGCTTTCACCCCCCACGTGCATCAATGAGCCTTTGCTGTCCATGACCCTGTTGCTGATTCACTTGAATTCTTTTGGTAGGTTTTGACCACTGCAGACTGGGAACATACCACAAGAGCTGCAATTTTGAAATTGCTCTGACCCAGTAATCTAGCCATTAGAATTTGGCCCTTGTCAAACTTGCTTAAATCCTTTTAATTGCCTATTTTTCTTTCCTTCAACTGATCATTCCCAGGGACAACATGTTCACTTGCTGTCTAAAATATCCCACCCACTTTCAGATGCCATTGAAATGTGATAATTAATGTTATTCACCTGTCAGTGGTCCCAATGGTATAGCTGATTGGTGTACACTATGGGCCAGATTCAGGTAGGAGATACGACGGTGTATCTCCAGATACGCCGTCGTATCTCCGAGTGTGCGACGTCGTATCTATGCGCCTGATTCTTAGAATCAGTTACGAATAGATTTGACTAAGATCCGACCGGCGTAAGTCTCTTACGCCGTTGTATCTTAGTTGAAATTTTACGCTGGCCACTAGGTGGCGCTTCCGTATATTTACGCGGCGAACATGCAAATTAGGTAGATACGCCGATTCAGAAACGTACGTTTCCCCGGCGCATTTTTTTACGTCGTTTACGTTAGGCTTTTTCCGGCGTATAGTTACCCTTGCTATAGGAGGCGCAGCCAATGTTAAGTATGGACGTCGGGACCGCGTTTGTGTAAGTCGTCCGTGAATGGGGCTGGGCGTAAGTTATGTTCACGTCAAAACCAATGAGTCTTTGCGGCGTCATTTGGAGCATGCGCACTGGGATACTTTCAAGGACTGTGAATGCGCCGTTCGGAAAAAGCGTAATTTACGTGGGGTCACAATAAATTTACATAAAACATGCCCACTTCTTCCACATTTGAATTAGGCGGGCTTACGCCGGCCTATTTACGCTACGCCGCCGCAACTTACGGAGCAAGTGCTTTGTGAATACTGCACTTGCCTGTCAAAGTTTCGGAGGCGTAGCGTAAATAGGATACGCTACGCCCGCTCACAAATACGCGTTTCCTACCTGAATCTGGCCCTATATGTTCCCATATTTTGGTTAATACATAACATGTCAATTTATTTTAGGCAGACCTCTCTCCTCCAATGTAAATAACCAATGATCTATTTAGCTGAACACCCACTGACCACAAATGTAAAGGGACACATCTTCACTAATCATTAATGTAAAGGGGAAGTTTACCACTGACCTCAATTCAAAGAAAGTGTTTCTCCATAGACCTCCATTGTAAGGGGGCACTTCACCACTGACCACCAATGTAAGGGGTGCCTTCTCCCAATAGTCATCAATACAGGGGGATACTTTCAGACATACAGTGGGGAAAATAATTATTTGATCCCCTGCAGATTTTGTAAGTTTGCCCACTTACAAATAAATTAAGGGTTTATAATTTTTATCATAGATGTAGTATAAATGATAGAGACAGTATATCAACCAAATATCCAGAACCCCCCCCACAAAAAACAAATGCTATAAATTAAGTTGCAGTGCAGTGAGTAAAATAAGTATATGATCCCCAAGCAAAACAAGACTTAGCACTTGGTGGAGAAACCTTTGTTGGCAATCACATAGGTAAGACGTTTCTTGTAGTTGGTGACCAGGTTTGCACACATCTCAGGAGGGATTTTGGTCCACTCAAATTTAGGGAACTGAAACTTCAAGTTACCAAGCGACAGCCAAGAAACCTTAAGGATTTAGAGAAGATCTGTAAAGAAAAGTGAACCAAAATCCCTCCTAGTCCTGAGATGTGTGCAAACCTGGTTACTAACTACAAGAAAAATCTTACTTCTATGCTTGCCAACAAGGGTTTCTTCACCAAGTCATGTTTTGCTTGGGGATCAAATACTTATTTTACTCACTAAACTGCAACTCAATTAATAACATTTGTATCATGTTTTTTTTCTGGATTTTTGGTTGATATTCTGTCTCCGTCCTTTAAAACACACCTATGATAAAAATTATCGACCCTTCATTTCTTTGTAAGTGGGCAAACTTACAAAATCTGTAGGGGATCAAATACTTATTTCCCCCTATGTATTAGTAAAATAAGGGGAAATTTATGACTGAACTCCACGGTACTTCAATGACCACCAATGTAAAAATGCACTACACTGATCACCATTGAAGGGGGGACCTTTTCTACTGACCTCCAATATAGACAAGCACTTCTCCACTAACAACCAATATAAGGAGACATTACACTGACCACAAATGTAAGGGGACACTTCTTCAATAACCACCAGTGCCAAGAGGCATAACACTGACCATTCTGCACAGTGCATACCCCAGACATGGTCCTGACTGCTGCATTCTGAAAGCTGTGCTATAAAATACATACTCCAGACTGCTGCCCTCCACACTGTTCTTTATATTATCCAGACCAACACAATCATTGAGCACAATGCACCACTCCAGGTTTGGTCAACCTGCAATCTAGCCCCCATTTCCATGAACAAGGTGTCGGTCCGACTCACAACTATAGAAGCTTCAAAGAAAAAGTAAATGACCACACACTAGTGCATAGAAAGTCCAAAAGCTTTATTCAAATAACCCAAAACATCATAGCATCTCAAAACAGGGGAGACAGTTGACGCGTTTCACGCTAAGAGTGCTTACTCATAACAAAGCACTTCCGAGATGCTATGATGTTTTGGATCTTTGGATTACTTCAACAAAGCTTTTGGACTTTCTATGCACTAGTGTGTGGTCATCCACTTTTTCTTTTAAGCTTTCACGCCATCACTGAGTTAACAGCTGCTGGTTGCTAAGTAGTACTCAACTATTTTTAAGCAGTTCTGCTCTAAGGTAGGCACAGAAAAATATTAGCTCTGTGTCTATATTTTGTACTCAGAAAATTAAACATAATGATCCTTTGTCTTAAGGTTTGTGTGTGTCTTTAAAGCGGGGGTTCACCCAAAATGTTTTTTTTTTTTAAATTAGATCTAGCATACTAATGATACTAAGGACATTTATTTTCGTGAGGTCATTTTTTTTTCTCTGTACATACCTTTATATCCTGATTTTCTCAAGGGCTTCCGGGTTCCGATGACTGCGGGACTGGGCATTCCTATCCTTCGGTTCGATGATTGGCGGCTTGTGAAACAGGTCCCCTGTCGCACAACGCACGTCAACAGATTTCCGGAAATAGCCGAGCTGCGCGTCGGCACTATACGGCGCCTGCGCAGTCAGCTCTACATGGCAGGCGCAGGCGCCGTATAGTGCCGACTCGCAGCTCGGCTATCTCCGGGAATCTGGTGACGCGCGTTGTGCGACAGGGGACCTGTTTCACAAGCCATCAATCATCGAACCGAAGGATAGGAATGCCCAGTCCCGCAGTCATCGGAACCCTGAGGCTGGGATAGGAACGCCCAGTCCCGGAGTCATCAGAACGCGGAAGCCCTGGACAAAATCAGGATATAAAGGTATGTACATAGAAAAAAAAATGACCTGCCAAAAAGAAATGTACTTAGTATGCTGGCTCTAATGTTAAAAATTAGTTTTTAGGGTGAACCTCCACTTTAAGACTGTTTCTTATGCTACAGTAATTATGGCATATTTTGTAGGTAGAAAGAGAGCAACATATATGTGCAGTGTATACAGTGAATGGGCTTGGGTGTCACCTGGTTCAGTGTGAAGTGGCCATGTGTACCATGGTCTCATCAAGGTGCCCAAAGATACTGCAGGTTCTCACAATCCTAGCAACACTCCTTGACTAAAACATTTATTGGCATTTTGTTTTAGCACGAGAGGCAGAAACCAGACAGTTTCTGTCTTTTTTATGCTGTTAATATCTGACCTCATAAAAAATTATGTTTTTTTATATTGTAATATGGAATTCAAGAGAAAATTAAAAAAGATTATGAACTATGCTTTCTTAACCCGTAATATGTTTTGTGATCTATTGACTGAGGCTTCCCCCATCTTCCTCTACCTCCTAACTACTGGACCGACCACCATCTATTCAAGGGCTTCTTACCATTCACCCCTGGACCAAAAGCTGCTAGCTCAACACCAAGCTGCACTAACAAAATGTACATATTTAATATTATCTTGTTTTATTGGCCAAAAATTGTGGCTGTTCTTATTGTCTATTGCATTTGCTCATGAAAAATAATTATTAAAAAAAAATGATGAACTATCACCAATTTTGGTAATATTGCATACTGGGAAGTGTGATAACCCTCAAAGGATAAGTGGAGGTCCTCCACAGTAATGGTTGTCTCTGTGACTCTACTGTAATTTATGTTATGGGGTACACCTATTTATCCCATTATTTCCATCTTTCTGGTTGCTCAGAAGGTTGCAAGACAATATGTGTCAGTCCAGCACCTTCTATTAGCCATTGTTGCAATGATGTAACCCAAAACTGTGGGTTATGTACCAGAACCGAGTAAGCTAGTTGCATATTCAATATTAACCAGTCAGCTAAATAGCTTTCTATTTGACAGGGAAAAGGGAACAATCTCACCTGTGATTTATTGGGGTTATTTCTGCTACTGTAAGGCCCCCGTACACACGGTCGTTCCAAACCGATGAGAATGGTCCGACAGACCGTTTTCATCGGTTCACCGCTGAAGTGGCCTGATGGTCTGATGTGCGTACACACCATCATTCCAAAAACCGATCGGGTCAGAACGCGGTGACGTCAAACACACGACGTGCTGAATAAAACGAAGTTCAATGCTTCCAAGCATGCGTCGACTTGATTCTGAGCATGAGAAAGAAAGTTTACCGCTCAGAGATCCCAGAGAACTGCAAGGTGGAATCCAAACCCTTGGGTGCAGGCACTGCAATAGTATGCAAAAATATATATGGAAGAACCGGGACGGCCGCACTCCAAAAATAAAAATGTGTTCCTTTTAATAAAAACTGGTCACAACATGGAAATATCACAGCAAAAAATCACGCGTTTCACACTCTCATACAGTGCTTATTCATAGCATCTTAGCTATGAATAAGCACTGTATGAGAGTGTGAAACGCGTTGACTCTTTTCCTGATTTTTGCTGTGATATTTCCATGTTGTGACCAGTTTTTATTAAAAGGAACAAATTTTTATTTTTGGAGTGCGGCCGTCCCGGTTCTTCCATATATATTTTTGATTCTGAGCATGCGCAGGTTTTGAACCGATGCTTTTCTGTACTAACCATCGGTTTGGACCGATCGGGCAGCGGTCCATCGGTTCGGTTTTGAAGCATGTTTTAAAATTTTGGACCGAAGGAAAACAGACCGATGGGCTATACACACGGTCGGTTTGGACCGATGAAACTGAACCTCGGTCCATTCTCATCGGTTTTGTCCAACCGTGTGTACGGGGCCTTAAAGGGGACATGTCACAACGGAAATATGAGATCTGTCATTGCTGACTTGTATATCTAGGTTTAAGCTTCAAACCATCATCTTTACCTACCAGACATGCATGCAGCAGAACTCCCAGCCCCCTGGATACTTGTTATAGTTCATTAATTTATTAGGTGGTACTACTAGGATGAGAATGGAAACCCTGGAACTTGCACCTAAAAAAGTAACTCATTGATGGCAGCTTCCGTATTTTTATTCAGCCAGGTTTCCTTTTTGATCTTCCTGTCTGCCCCAATTATAATTTCAAATTTTAGGGGGTATAAGACATCGAGCAAATATAGAAACACATAATGGAAACATATCAGTCTGAAATGATAAGCATATGAATATTATATCAGATCCAGGAATCCTGGTACAATAATATGTATATTTTCTATGTACTCTCTGCTAATTACCATTGCATATGAAAATTGCAAAACACGTTATTAGAGAAAAAAAATGTTATTATATTAGTAAACTGCATTAAAATCTAAGAAAGTTTCCAAACAAATACATGATTTGCAGTGTAGGAACTAAAAACATAATAAACACTATATCGAAACAATACAAACAATCAGACAATACACTAACACATAGTCATAGGAGTGGCTGATGCTCAATGCATTGTCATGTTATGCATTGTTAGTAATAAGGTATTAGGAAAGGGTTGTGTATTTCATGGTTTAAAACTACAGTATATTGTTTTTTTTACAAAGACGCAGACTAGATTTTGCATATTTTTCAGATGAATTGTAAACAGCCCTTTAAATGTAGGGCTACCTAATGTTTCTCTATTTTAAGTTACAACACAGGATTTCTATATATACTGTCTTTTAAACCACAGGAAATATTCAGCATGTTTAATGAAGAAAAGCTGGCAATGTCAGCGTGGATAATGGACGAGAAGGGATGGAGCAGGCGGTTTGCGAAATCTCAACAAAGACTGAGATTAAACTCATAAAGCAGCATATGGACTGGGTAAGAAAAAATAAATAAAAAAGCATGTTTATCCACTGAAGGGACTGGTTAATGGAGACTGCCAGCACGTTTGCCATGGAAACACTGACTTTTGGCGCTCAACCATCTCATACCTTATCCAATACATTCCTGGCTGTTGGTAGTAGTCCAAAGACCCTGATCTCTTGATGGTAAAACCGTGGTCCAGCTGAGCAGAGAGAAATGGGGCAACTCAGTGGATCGTCATTTAGCTAGTAATACTCTATTCCAAATGACCCTGTAATTATACCATGTACTACAGACGTCAGCCTGATCTCTTCAGTGAGGAAGGAGGCCACTAGAGCAAAGGAACCACCAACCTGCACTGAAGACAAAACCACACAAGGCCTCATGAAGGAAAACCGGAGGAAGGAAAATGTAGATGTACTGCCCATAGCAACCATCCAGTGCGATTTTTACATTTTCCAACTTACAGATAGTTGCTATATGACACCAACACCTTTTTCCTGCAGTTGTTAGCATGAGTCCCAGTGTAAATGACACATCACAGACATGATAAACATCCTTGGCTGAAGTACAGTTTGTCCCCTGGTATATGTTTATAAGAGTGTGCTCATTTTAGATTGTTGTAAGGAAGCAATAGTTAAAAATTCATGACAGGTATTGTCTATTTACCATTAAATCCATGGCCTACACTGACATCTCAGCTGGATTTTTTTGTAATATTTGAATTACAGTGCTGTAGACCATCACATCAGACAATACAATTATTTGGCCATTAACTATTCTCTTAAAGTGGACAGTCCAAAACGTAACAATTATATACAGATCTGTACTTTTCCTAATAAACCCAAGATCTAAAAGCGTTAGCTACAGTGTTATTCAATTACATTAATTACATTGTCATTACAAGACAAAAAAGAAACCAGTCAGAATAAAAATAGAGCACCTGCCATTGCTGACTTATTTTTTAGGGAACATTTTTTAAAGTCGTCATCCTTTGTGAATAGTGAGGAGCTTGGGATTGGACCCAACCTGGAGACGAACCAACACTCATCACTATTGGTGAGTCACTTGCCTTAGACAAGCCTGTGCATATCTATCAGGTGTCCTGACACACAACAGATGAATGCACGTTACAGTTCAGTAATAAAGAGTACATTTATAATAAATAAATAAATAAATAGATAATAAATAAATAGATAATAATGAATAAATAATAATAAATTATCTAAATAATTATATATATCATTATTTATATAATATAAATTTTATTATATAATTACTGAATAATTTTTTAAGAATAACAATAATTGTTATTATTGACAAATATTTGTATATAGTAAATAAGTATTAAATAATAAGTAAGTAATCAATAATTAATAAATGACAAGTAACAAAGAGTAGCAAACAAAGATATGAATGACAGCCCTGGGCTTTGCACCCCTAAAAACAAGGCAGCAATGGATGGACTCTACTTTGACATGTTACCTTTATATTTTCACAACATCCATATCTTCAATAACTAAGACACTTATTTTGAAATTATTACGTTGTCATATGGGACCAGTTTATGTACAATTTAAAATCATTTAAAATCAGGCATTACAGGTATTCCGGTGTTAAACGACCCAGTAATCTTTACATCAGAAATATACCCTTTGGAATAATGTCATCTTTTTTTTTTTTTAAATGATAATTTATGTACATTAGATTTATCTACCGGAGTTAGTTCTTATCATGAGCAAAATAAATTTGCATTTTTAAAATGCTTCCTGACTGATGTTAACCCCTTACAAGCAAATTCTAAGCTAATGTCACAAGGTTAATTATGTAACCCTCATCCTCAAGAAATATTAGAAGGACCTAATGCAGCAAGTGCATTCACGGCTCAATCCTGCCACCTGCTGGTTACATTTCTTTCCTGCTACTATAACCATTGCTCTGAAATACTGTGGCCAACAGAGCTTGCCCAAACCTAATGACTTGGATAGCAGCAATGCAAACACAAGCCATTTTGTAAAATTTTGCTAGCTTTTCCAATGCAAAGGATGCCATTATTTAGCATAATACAGTATACAACTAATGCTTAATTTTAAACTAAGATAGTAAATCTTTATAATTTGCTAATGTTTTAGTAAGGCACTGAGATGGTGGACTTTTAAAGGTATTCTGTTACAGTGAAACACCTATGTGAAAAGCCTGTGGTGGAAGCAGCTAGTCAGACTAGTTGCAAGAGCTGCCACTCCAGAATTAGTATTCCATCCATTAATCAGAGTGTGGGTGCTTCCAGCGAAGCCTTCTCATACAGGTGTTGCTTTGTAACAGATTCCCTTTAAGCTGTAGGGGACACCCATAAAGTCAATATAAATTGTAAGCTTAGAAGACAAAAAAGCACGTAGAGGACAGAAGCCATGTGGGTACACAGATAACTCACAGTTTGTTGTATGGTGTGTGTGTACTGCTAGTGTTCACTATGAATACGCACAGATCAGGACAGTTAAGCTATGGGTATGGTTGGATATACTGTCATTGACAGACTGCTCTTAGGCTCCATTCACACCTTGGCGTATTTACGCCCGACGCTCGTGCCGCTGGAGGGGTGATTTTACATTGTTGTCTATGGAGATGGTTCACATCTCCACGCCGAACGCCGAAACGTACGCCTGAAGCTCAAAACAAGTTCCGGACCCTTTTTTTCGGGCGGCTTTCTGCGTTCGGCATAGCCGACAATGTGTGGTAAAAAAAAAACGACCCGTTTTGTCGCGGGAAATCACGGTACAATACGCCGCAATTTGTCGTGGCAAGATACGCCGCGTTATAGTGTGAATGCAGCCTTAAGATGTCCTTTAAACATCCAGGCTTTCTCAACAAGGCTGTGCAAAGAGCAATGGTGTGGTGTAGTAACCTCTGGTCACTAAGCTGATTTCAATTTGCCAACTGTTCCTTGTCTCATGAAATAGTCATACTGCATGTAAATAGGACAACCTCTGATAACAGGTCGCAGGACAATCAGACTGGACAGGGAATAACCACATATATCTTTTTTTTGTGTAACTGTCCTAGTCAAACTCTGCAATATCCAGTTGTATGCTATACATGACAAATAGACATATACTATGTTACCAAAAGTATTGGGACACCTGCCTTTACACGCACATGAACTTTAATGGCATCCCAGTCTTAGTCCATAGGGTTCAATATTGAGTTGGCCCACCTTTTGTAGTGAGAAGGCCTGGCTTGCAGTCTCAGCTCTAAATCATTCCAAAGGTGTTCTATCGAGTTGAGATCATGACTCTGTGCAGGACAGTCAAGTTCCTCTACCCCAAACTCACTCATCCGTGTCTTTATGGACCTTGCTTTGTGCACTGGTGCACAGTCATGTTGGAACAGGAATAGACTATCCCCAAACTGTTCCCACAAAGTTGGGAGCATGAAATTGTTCAACATGTCTTGGTATGAAGACGCCTTAAGAATTCCCTTCAATGGAACTGAGGGGCCAAGCCCAACCCCTGAAAAACAAGCCCACACCCTAATCCCCCTCCACCAAATGATTTGGACCACATTTGGTCTACAAACAAGGTTCATAAAGACATGGATGAGCGAGTTTGGCGTGGAGGAACTTGGCTGGCCTGCTCAACCCTTCCTGACCTCAACCCAATAGAACACCTTTGGGATGAGTTAGAGCGGAGTCTGCGAGCCAGGCCTTCTTGTCCAACATCAGTGCCTGACCTCACAAATGCGCTTCATTAAGAATGGTCAAACATTCCCATAGACACATTCCTAGACTTTGTGGACCCCAGAAAAGTTGAAGCTGTTATAGCTGCAAAGGGTGGGCCAACTCAATATTGAACCCTATAGACTAAGGCCGAAACCGATGAAAACGGACTGAAGGACCTTTTCATTGGTCCAAACCGATCGTGTGTGGGCCCCATTGGTCAGTTAACCTTCGGTCAAAAAATGTAGAACTTACTTCAAAATTGAACCGATGGACACCTAACCGATAGGTCAAAACCGATGGTTAGTATGCAAAAGCATTGGTTAAAAATCCACGCATGCTCAGAATCAAGTCAACGCATGCTTGGAAGCATTGAACTTTGTTTTTTTCAGCACGTCATTGTGTTTTACGTCACCGCGTTCTGACATGATCGTTTTTTTAACCTATGGTGTGTAGGCACATCAGACCATCAGTCAGCTTCATCGGTTGACCGATGACAACGAACCTTCGGACCGTTCTCATCTGATGGACTGATCGTGTGTACGCGGCCTGGGATGCCATTAAAATTCATGTGTGTGTAAAGGCAGGCGTCCCAATACTTTTGGTAATATATTGTATCTTCCACGTGTATGAGCAATCATGTTTTGACAACCAGGCAATGCTATACTGCATATTGATTGCCTGGAGTATGGTCAACCTAAAGAGGTCCATTTATCAAAAAATGCTGAGACATTCACACATTTGTCGCAAATTATCCCCGTAATGTGTTTAATAGATGTATTTCCTATGACGTCAGCTCCATAATGTGGTATTTCTGAAAAATACTGCATGATGGTCACTAGAAGGAGCTTTCAGTCTTAGAAAATATACACATTGTAACGGCCGTTACACACATTATTGGTATTATTTGCTATGTCTGGTTGAATGCTGAGACATCTTCAAGATATTTTTAAACAGACCCCAAGGTGTATATCCAGAAACAAACTTTTTTCTTACTTTTGGATAGAATGAAACCCTGTCAGTTTTTTTCTACCATCTGGGGTTCTGTTAGATAGATTTCCCCTAATTTTCTGTGCAGGTCACAATTTTTTACCGCACAGGAAGGGACGGGAACTCTCCAACAGCTAACCTCTGCCAGGTTTTTATTTCTGTCTATGCCCCATTGCAGTGGAAGGGAAAGTGAGGGGAAACCTCCCTAGTGGAGCCATAGATAGCAGTACAATTTAGATAGGGCTTCTAGTCCATTCTCACTCTTATTTAAAACTAAAACATATTTTTGTTACTGATATAAGAATGTGTATGCAGATCTGACCAGATGTGTGGGCTAATATGTGCAATGGTGGGAATACATAGACACATAGTGGACATGCAAAGAGATTCCATATCGATAAAAACAGAGAAAATTCATGACATGGAGCAATGTTTAAAATAAATAAATATTTTCCCATACTGGGTGTCAACTGGCTAGACCCATGACACTGTCAAACATCAGCCCGATTTTAATACTGTAAACGCTATGGATAAAAGACCTTTGTATGCTTTATCTTTTAACACTGGTGACTTACCTTACCAAAACCTGTTAATATTTTGAACTCCGTTGCTGGGAATGGTACTTAGACCAGACAACAGATAGACTACTTGATCCAAGGCCTGGGCTTTTGAGGGGCGTTTCCATTGTACATAATTCAACTTTAAACCTTGTAAGGGCAAAAAACACCCATCAGCCACTTTTCTAAGAGCTCACAAGTTTAAGGAGTAAAGTGAAAAGTACACTTCAAAGAATGAAACCCTCATACTGTGTCCCTCATAACCTACCCCTGACTTCTCTGCCAAGAGCAATGGTACAACCATCAACTCATCCCCACATACCAGGGTGCTAGGTGTATTCCTGGGCTTTAAACTCTCCTTTTGGCCCCACATCCAATCACTTTTCAAAGCTTGCCACCTCAACCTTTGCAACATCTCCAAAATACATCCCTTCCAAACCAATTACACCACAAACCTCTTAATTCATTCCCTGGATGTCTCTCTCACCTCGACTACTGCAACTCCCTCCTCATTGGCTTACCTTTAAATAGGTTATACCCTACTAAGTCCATCATGAATGCCGCTGCCCGACTCATCCACCTTACAAACCGCTCAGCGCCTGCAACTCCCCTCTGCCAACACCTCTATTGCAACTATGTTTCAAGAAAAGAGTTGAAAGGGGTGGGACTTTGAACGTGCCTTTGGAGGAGTAAATAAATGTATAAATACTCAAATTATAGAAAAATAAACAACTTAAAGGGCAGTAATACTAAGGCCTCGTACACACGATAGGTTAACCAGAGGAAAACGATCTGATGGACTGTTTTCATCGGTCAAAACCGATCGTGTGTGGGCCCCATAGGTTATTTAACCATAGGTTAAAAAAAAGCCAACTTGCTTTAAATTTAACCGATGGATTCCTAACCGATAGGTCAAAACCGATAGTAGGCACAACCATCGGTTAAAAATCCACGCATGCTCAGAATCAAGTCGACGCATGCTTGGAAGCATTGAACTTAGTTTTTTGCAGCACGTCGTTGTGTTTTACGTCACCGCGTTCTGACACGATCGGTTATTTAACCGATGGTGTGTAGGCGTGACGGACCATCAGTCAGCTTCATCGGTTAACCTATGACAACGGTCCTTCAGACCGTTCTCATCGGATGGACTGATCGTGTGTACGAGGCTTAACGGATTAAACAAGAGATAAAAACAAGTTACGGTTTTTGAGGTTTAAGATTTAGGGTGTGTAATTTCCACGCATTGAAAAACGTTTTGCCTACGTGTTTCGCAGATTTCTGCTTCGTCAGGGCCTTTGAAAGTAGCACAGTAAGATATTGTGTAAACTCTAAAGATAGAATGTTAATAGAAACATATATAAATACCATATTTAGTATAATTCAAAAATACAGATGAGAAGAAAAAAAGAGAAAAAAATAAAACAATTAAAGATACAAAGAAAAATAATAATATTAATACATTAATTCAATATGCATTTCTAACATTCAACATGAATTGTTACAAACTAGATATTAAATTATGTTATATTAAAAAATATTGTATTGAAAACATCAATATATATCAACATGATTTCAATACAATAGTTTTTATCTTTTAATATATATATTGTTGCCTGTATCTTCCTGACATACAAAACATACAAAATCAGTAGAAACATAAATGCAACTGTACGCATAGCTTGAAGTGTTTTTTAATATAACATCATTTAATATCTAGTTTGTAACAATTCATGTTGAATGTTATACATGCATATTGAATTAATGTATTCATTTTATTATTTTTCTTTGTATCTTTAATTTGTAAAATGTTTTATTTTTTTTCTCTTTTTTTCTTCTCATCTGCATTTTAGAATTATACTAAATATGGTATTCTATAAAATATATTTCTATAATTTGAGTATTTATACATTTATTTACTCCTCCAAGGCACATTCAACGTCCCACCCCTCTCAACCCTTTTCTTGAAACATAGTTGCATATTCTTAGGGGATGGTGCCTCTGTAGGAGTTTTTTGTATTCCACATACATCCCAACCCCTACAAAATCCCTCCATTGGCTACCACACACCCAACAAATTTAATTTAAAATACTAACAATAACTTACAATACCATCCACAACTTGG
Source organism: Rana temporaria (assembly GCF_905171775.1). Classification (NCBI taxonomy): domain Eukaryota; kingdom Metazoa; phylum Chordata; class Amphibia; order Anura; family Ranidae; genus Rana; species Rana temporaria. Next base: position 75,973,961 of record NC_053490.1, on the reverse strand, counting down.
CCCCCAGCTACATCACTAACCTAGTCTCAAAATACCAACCAAATCGTTCTCTTCGTTCCTCACAAGACCTCCTGCTCTCTAACGCCCTCATCACCCCCTCCCATACTCGCCAGGACTTTTCCCGAGCCTCTCCCATCCTTTAGAATTCCCTACCCTAATCTGTCCGACTATCTAAAAATCTATCCACTTTTAGGCGATCCCTGAAAACGTATCTCTTCAGAGAAAGTTATCCTGCCTCCACCTAACAATTGTACTTTTATTTTTTCATCAGCTCATCTCCCACAATTATTACCTTTTGTATCACGTAACCCTCCTTTTTAGATTGTAAGCTCTAACGAGCAAGGCCCTCTGATTTCTCCTGTATTGATTTGTATTGCAACTGTACTGTTTGCCCTAACATTTTAAAGTGCTGTGCAAATTGTTGGCGCTATATAAATCCTGTAATCCTGTATAATAATAATGTAACATCCTATTCCTGCCTATGGTCAAGTTTTCTGAGCTTCTTTCTTTATATTGTATATCTTCATTCGTCATACTAAGAGCTCTTAATCACTTTTGATGTAATACAAGGAATACAAGCCTGCCACCATAATAAAGCATCCCTCTCTCATACAAGAATACAAGATGCTTCATTTGTTTTCCAAGCAGAGATGTTTTCTCAAGCTGAGGACCTCATATAACCCTTACAGACTCTTTCCATTAGGGAACTCAGAGGGGAAGCCTATCCGCGGGACTGTAAATCAGGATATTTGATACTGTAAGTGTCCTACACAGATTCTTCAGCTGAAATCCATCAGTTTAGCTGTTGGTATCGAATGATTTACTAAAAGAAGACCTGAAATGTATATGTCTATGTATCATCAATTAACAGAATTCAATTTATCCACGTATACACAGATTGTTTCACTGCCTCTCTAATGCCTCCATTGTTGTTACACACGTCTGTGCTATGCATACAGCGCTGCCTGTGTACGTGGATTCATAACGAGACTTAGAACGTAAGGAAAGGTGCCCTGTGCCTAAAATAAAGGTTGTGCAATGTGAAAACTTCACAAATATAAAGTACAGTGGAACCTCGGATAATGGGTAAAGCGGTTAACAAGCGTTTCGCAATACAAGCTTTTTTTTCTTCAAAATCCTGACTCGGTTTGTGAGTGTTGTCTCGCAACACAAGCAGGGTTCAAGCCTCTGCGGTGTGCAGTACCGCATTTGGCCAGAGGTACGGGGGTGCCAGTAACACTTGGAGCTGTTCGTAAATACTCAGAATCACTCGGAAATACTCAGGCCAAAATTCTCGTATCTGAGCGTAAAACTGCGGCGGGGTAACGTATGTCATTTACGTTACGCCGCCGCAAGTTTTACAGGCAAGTGCTTTATTCACAGAGAACTTGCCTGTAAAGTTGCGGCGGCGTAGCGTAAATCCCCCGGCGCAAGCCCGCCTAATTCAAATGAGCCGGGTAGGGGGCGTGGATCATTTAAATTAGGCGCGTTCCCGCGCCGAACGTACTGCACATGCGCCGTCCCTAAAATTTCCCGACGTGCTAAATTACTTTGCCAGGACGTCATTGGTTTCGACGTGAACGTAAATGGCGTCCAGCCCCATTCACGGACGACTTACGCAAACGACGTAAATTTTTTAATTTCGACGCGGGAACGACGGCAATACTTAACATTGGTTGCCCCTCATATAGCAGGGGCAACTTTACGCGTCGCAAATCTAACGTAAACGTCGTAACTTCACTGCGTCGACCGCGCGTACGTTCGGGAATTCGCGTATTTTGCTAATTTGCATACTCGACCAGGAAAACGGCGGAGGCGACACCTAGTGGCGAAAAAAATAATTGCATTTAAGATCCGACAGTGTAAGAGCCTTACGCCTGTCGGATCTAATGGTCATCTATGCGTAACTAATTCTAAGAATCAGTCGCATAGATACGACGGCCCAGATTAGGACTTACGAGGGCGTACATTGCGTTGCGCCGTCGTAAGCCCTTCGAGAATCTGGGCCTCAGTTCCCGAGTCTTTCCAAGGGTTTCCAACTGCATCCAAAGGTCTCAGAGTATTTCAGAGTCTCTCTGGCGCCCCCCTCCCCACCTCTGGACTGCATGCAATAGAAGTCAATGCTTAACGAATTATCTTCGTTTCCATTGACTTCAATGGGGAAACTCGGTTTGATATGCGAGTGCTTTCTATTACAAGCATTCTCCTGGAACGGATTATGCTCATAATCCAAGGTTCCACTGTACTTATAGAAATGTATAACCGCGTGGGCAGCACAGTGGTCTAGTGGTTAGCACTTTCACCTAGTAGCAAAAGGGTCACTGGTTCGAATCCCAACCACGGCACTACCTGCCTGGAGTTTGCATGTTCTCGCTGTGTCTGTATGTGTTTCCTCCCACACGCCAAAGACATGCTAGTGGGTTAACTGGATCCTGTCTAAATTGGTCCAAATATGTGTATGTATGAATGTGGGGTAGGGACGTTTGACCCAATACACACTATACAAACTTTTGATGTCAGATTTACCAAAACCATGTATTCAAATGTTGAAGCTGTGGGCGTGTTTTATGTATATTAACTGTGACCCCACGTAAATTACGTTTCGATCGAACGGCACATGCGACGTCCGTGGACGTATCCCAGTGAGCATGCTCCAAATGACGTCGGCAAATCGTCATGCTTTTGACGTGAACGTAAATTACGGCCAGCCCCATTCACGGACGAGTTACGCAAACGACGTAAAATTTGAAAAATTTGACGCGGTTCCGACATCCATACCTAACATTGGCTGCGCCATGTTTTTGGTGGTTTATCTTTACGCCTGAAAACCCCTTAAGTAAACGGCGTATCTTTACTGCGACGGCCGGGCGTACGTTCGTGAATAGGCGTATCTAGCTGATTTAAATATTCTAGGCGTAAATCAGTGTACACGCCCCTAGCGGCCTGAGTAAATATGCAGTTAAAATACGACGGCATACTAGACTTACGCCGGTCGTATCTTAGCAATATTTAAGCGTATCTCAGTTTGAGAATACGCTTAAATATACGACGGCGGGGATTCGGATTTACGACGGCGTATCTACTGATACGCCCGTCGTAAGTCTTTATGAATCTACCCCTATATGTGTAAGGTGCTACTAAAGTGACAACGCTATTTGAGTACCTGAAATAAATAAATGAAATAAACTGTGAATATGCTGCCCCGTTATTTATAGAATTCCTTGTTCACCTAGAGATATTAGACACATCATGGAAGTGTAGCAAATAAAGTGTATTTAAACCCAACTCCCCCCCCCCCCCAAAATGATATATGACAGTATACTAGTATGGCGGCTGCATTTGATTTCTTTTTTTAAAGCTTCATTGCTTTTTTTTTACCTAGTAATCCTGCAAATATCACAATTGTGGTCTCTGGAGAGTTACGTCACTCCTCCACTGTATCTATAGGGGGAGCCATGGCTGTCACATTAGGCTGCTCTCCTTCAACTGGCCATACATTATACAACTTTCTTGTTCAATTTCCTTTAGATTTGCCTTCAACTATGTAGTGCAAGGGCCTGTCTGACTGCATACAAATTGAAAGTGTTTGGGTTTGACCTCATATATGGTTTTGGTAAATCTAAAGAAAAATTGTACACGAAAAACAGTATAATGTATGGCCAGCCTTTTACGGACTACAAACGTTTCCATATCTCTTCATCTCCATTACACGTGTGGAAGGTAGATTATTGAAGTTTGACAAAGACACTACATTTCTGGCAAGATTAACCACTTAAGCTCTGGACCATTTTGTTGTTAAATGACCGGGCCACTTTTTGTGATTCGGCACTGCGTCGCTTTATCTGACGATTGCGCGGTCGTGCGACGTGGCTCCCAAACAAAATTGATGTCCTTTTTTTCCCACGAATAGAGCTTTCTTTTGGTGGTATTTGATCACCTCTGTGGTTTTTATTTTTTGCTCTATAAACAAAAATAGAGCGACAATTTTGAAAAAAAAACAATATTTTTTTACTTTTTGCTATAATAAATATCCCCCAAAAAATATAAAAAAACAATTTATTTTCCTCAGTTTAGGCCGATACGTATTCTTCTACATATTTTTGGTAAAAACAAATCGCACAAATACACGTTTATTGATCGGTTTGCGCAAAAGTTATAGCGTCTACAAAATAGGGGATAGTTTTATAGCATTTTTATTAATATTTTTTTTTTACTAGTAATAGCGGCGATCGGCGATTTTGACATTATGGCGGACACATCGGACACTTTTGACACATTTTTGGGACCATTGTATTTTTTACAGCGAACAGTGCTATACAAATGCACTGGTCACTGTGAAAATGACATGGGCAGTGAAGGGGTTAACCATTAGGTGGCGCTGTTGGGGTTAAGTGTTCCCTAAGGAGTGATTCTTACTGTAAAGGGGCGTGGCTTGCTATGACACGTCACTGATTGTGTTTTCCGATGACAGGGAACACGATCAGTGACAGTGTCACTAGGCAGAACAGGGAGATGTTGGCCCAGATCCACAAAGAAATTACGCCGGCGTATCTATTGATACGCCGCGTAATTTCTACGATGCCCCGTCGTATCTTTGTTTTGTATCCACAAAACAAGATACGACTGAATGTGGGCTTGATCCGACTGGCGTACGTCTTAGTACGCCGTCGGATCTTAGGTGCATATTTACGCTGGCTGCTAGGTGGCGCTTCCGTTGATTTCCGCGATACGGCGATCCACAAACGTACGTCCGGCCGGCACATTTTTTTACGCCGTTTCCGTAAGGCTTTTTTCGGCGTAACGTTACCGCTGGGTTTATGAGGCGTACGCAATGTAAAGTATGGACGTCGGGCCAGCGTTGAATTTTCCGTCTTTTGCGTAAAACTTTCGCGAATAGGGCTTTGCAACCGCTTCTTAAAGGGAACGTACAGGTATGTCCTTTTGCCTGCTCGTGCCATGCTGCAGACGTATATCTGCGTGCGGCGGGGCGGCAAGCGGTTAATGGGTACTATATGTATTTGCTGAAAATGTTTTGGAAAAAAAAGGAAAACTAGTGCAATCACCAGATCTTAGGACTGCAATCTGCCACAAAGTGGATTTTTAATCTCATGCAGAATACTGAGAGGCTGAGCCAGCTGCCGCTCCAGGCATCTGAGTGGATCCTGGCTGTAAAGTTGAGATCTTTCCTGATCCTGGACCAACTGAGTGACATCAGCCAACAGCAGGTTTTAGTCCGCTGTCAGCTGAAAATGGGTCAGAGGAGTGCAGAAAGAACTGATCCATAGGAGAAGTATAGCCAAAATAACTTTAGCTATACTTCCCCTTTAAGCAAAAAGACCCTGAAGCTGCAATTACTCTGAAGGATCGTTAAGTAGTGTTTAGGGCACTGTAAAATGATATATGTCACTTGTGGCTGAGGTCACCTTAGCATGGCTTAAGTGCACTTTAAGGACCTTACTGCTCCGGCAGCTTGATGAATTGGGACATTTGTCTTTTAGCCTCATAATAGATGTGCTGCAGTATTAGAACCAGGAACTCTGGAGGGGAGGTCTCACAGCTGAGTTTCCAACAAATATAAAGGTCACGCCAGACAACCCTCAAGATTCTACATAAGTCTGATGCGCCACTTTTACTTGGATTTACCTAGACAGACTAAGCCATGTATTCATGTAATATCCTAAAGCCGTATTAAACACAAAACCACCTGGTGATCTGTCCAGTACATCTCCTATATTAGGGAGCCTACAGTCAGCTTGAAGGAGAAACCGAAATGGTTTGTCACAACCCTATAACTCACATGTCAAACACAAGGGCTGCAGGCCAGATCTGGCGCGCCAGACTTTGACATGTGGCCTGTGTACTCTACTACACTTCTAAACCCTGCACTCAGCACACCCCTGAGCTCTGTTCCTTGTATGTAACACACTCCTAAACCTTGATTTCTGTACACAGCGCACCCCTAAACCCTGCACTCTGTACACAGCACACCCCTTTACTCTGTACTTTGTATGTAACACACTCCTAAATCCTGCATTCTGTACACATCACACCCCTGAACTCTGTACGTAACACACTCCTAAACCCTGCACTCTGTACACAGTGCACCCCTAAACCCTTCACTCTGTACACAGCACACCCCTGAACTCTGCACTCTATACACAGCACACTCCTGAACACTGTATGTAACACACTCCTAAGCCCTGCGCTCTGTATGTTCCGCTCCCCAGATACAACTGGCCATTTGAGGGCAACCATACTGCTGATGCGGCCTGCAATTAAATTAAGTTTGACACCCCTGCTCTAACTGCTACATTTGCATGACAGCTTGTTCTGTTAAAAACAGCAAACTTCCTGGCCAGATCACAGGTGAAAACAAAAGAATGAAAGCCTAAAAAAGAAAACGAATGCAGTCATCTATCATAAGTAAAAAGTGTTTGCTTTTTGGGTTTAAAGGAGAAGTCAGCCTGAGTTTGTTTGGCGTCACTTCTCTTATGGATCACAGTAGTGCAATCGTTTTGCACTCCTGTGGCCCGTTTTTAGCAGTCTGACATCACCAATATCAGTCCAGGCACCACGTCAGAGTCTGGATCCGCCAGGTGCCTGGACTGATAACCATCTCAGCCTCTCATCGAGCTGCTGAGACGGCCAATCCCAGCCCCTCCACAGCTCAGCGCTCCAGTGAGCGTGGAGGAGCAGAGCAAGAGAGCTGCTGATTGACAGGCAGTAGCTCTCTAATACTGAGCCGTTCGATCGCTCGGTTCTCAGTGCAGAGATGCCAGGGGACAGATGCAGCATTGGACCAATGCTGCATCCACCTAGATAAGTATAAAACTGCAATAACCCCCAAACCCATTTTAATACCACTTTAATGTGGGCACTTGGGTCTGAACATTGTCCTTTATTGAGCATAAACAATGCCATATGCGGTCATTGTACAGACATATTTTCCATTTCACTAATTTAGGGCCAGATTCAGAGAAGAAGTACGCCGGCGTACTTTCAAATTTGCCGCATCGTATCTTGAGTTTGAATCCTCAAACCAAGATACGACGGCTTCTGGCTTCGATCCGACAGGCATACGGCTTCGGATCGTAGGTGTAATACTTCGGCGCCCGCTGGGTGGACTTTGCGTCATTTTCCGCGTCGGGTATGCTAATTAGCTGTTAACGGCGATCCACGAAGGTACGCGCGGTCGTCGCATTCTCTTACGTCGTCGCTAGTCGGCTTTAAAGTTATGGCTGCTATTTCATGGCTTATATTTAGACTGCCCATGTTAAAGTATGGCCGTCGTTCCCGCGTCGAATTTAAAATATTTTTTTTTTTTTTGCGTAAGTCGTCTGTGAATAGGAAAGGACGTAACGCACGTCGCCGTTCAAAAGATTACGTCGGTGCGACGTCATTTCGCGCAAAGCACGGTGGGAAATTTCAAAACGGAGCATGCGCAGTACGTTCGGCGCGGGAACGCGCCTAATTTAAATGATACACGCCCCATTTGAATTAGGCGGGCTTGCGCCGGACGGATTTACGCTACGCCGCCGCAAGTTTACAGGCAAGTGCTTTGTGAATCAAGCACTTGCCCGTAAAACTTGCGGCGGTGTAAAGTAAATGCGATACGTTACGCCGCCGCAATTCTATGTGAATCTGGCCCTTAGTGTCTACTTTTATACTGCCTACAGAAGTGGGTAAGGACCCATAGTTGGAATAATTCGATTCAACCAGTGTGATTTTCTAGATAATTGGTCCTTGTACTGACAGCTCTGTACGGTTAGTGACTGGACTACAGCGCTCTTTGCACTTTCTGATGAAATAAGCCATTAAATGCTACTTGTAATATGAAGAGTGTTGTTTGTTCTTCTAGCTTGGCTTCTGCTAGTAAAATCCGAATTATAGAAGCTCTGAGCACAAATTGTTCTCCCTGTGAATTTTACGGCTCTTTCGCAATGCCAAATTTTATTTCAATCTTTTATTTTGTGTTAACCACAAAATGAGGCTTTGTCATGTTCATAATATTGTATAACGGCTGCAAAGACCGGAGCAGAAGCACGTGTTTAAGGGCCCACAGCCTCTTTGCTGATGGAAAGTCATAGCAGAGAAAAGGTGATGTATGCCGCGTACACACGATCGGATATTCCGACATCAAAACCGTGGATTTTATTCCGACGGAATGTTCGCTCAAACTTGTCTTGCATACACACGGTCGCACAAATGTTGTCGGGAATTCCGAACGTCAAGAACGCGGTCACGTACTACACAGCGACGAGCCGAGAAAATTAAGTTCAATGATTCCGAGCATGCGTTGAATTGATTGTGAGCATGCGTAGGATTTTTGTGCATCGGAATTGCATACAGACAATCGGAATTTCCGATAAGAACTTTTATTGTCGGAAAATTGAGAACCAGCTCTCAAACATTCCGACAGCAAATGTCCGATGGAGCATACACACATTCAGAATATCCAACCAAAAGCTCACATCGAACATTTGTTGTCGGAAATTCCGACCGTGTGTATGCGGCATTAGGCATATGAATGTATGTATAGATAATGCAGTTGATTTACTAAAGAAATAGAGCATGTTCCCACGTAAGGTGCTTGTTAACGGAGCTCAGTCAAGTAGGTGAAGCTACATTAACCACTTAAGCCCCGGACCAATATGCAGCTAAATGCCCAGAGGTGTTTTTACAATTTGGCACTGCGCTGCTTTAACTGGTAATTGCGCGGTAATGCAATGTTGTACCGAAACGAAATTTGCGTCCTTTTCTTCCCACAAATAGAGCTTTCTTTTGGTGGTATTTGATCACCTCTGCGGTTTTTATTTTTTGTGCTATAAACAGAAATAGAGCGACAATTTTGAAAAAAATGCAATATTTTTTACCTTTTTCTATAATAAATATCCCCCCAAAAATATATATAAAAAAAATTTCCTCAGTTTAGGCCGATACGTATTCTTCTACATATTTTTGGTAAAAAAAATCGCAATAAGCGTTTATCGGTTGGTTTGCGCAAAATGTATAGCGTTTACAAAATAGGGGATAGTTTTATTGCATTTTTATTAAAAAAAATTTTTTTACTACTAATGGCGGCGATCAGCGTTTTTTTTCGTGACTGCGACATTATGGCGGACACTTCGGACAATTTTGACACATTTTTGGGACCATTGACATTTTCACAGCAAAAAATGCATTTAAATTGCATTGTTTATTGTGAAAATGACAGTTGCAGTTTGGGAGTTAACCACAGGGGGAGCTGAAGGAGTTATGTTTCACCTAGTGTGTGTTTACAACAGTAGGGGGGTGTGGCTGTAGGTCTGATGTAATCGATCGTGTCTCCCTATAAAAGGGATGACACGATTGATGCAGCCGCCACAGTGAAGCACGGGGAAGCCGTGTTTACATACGGCTCTCCCCGTTCTTCAGCTCTGGGGAGCGATCGCGAGGGGGTGGCTAGAAACGAATAGCCGCCCCCTCATCCCACACGATTAACGACCGCCGTATGTACCGGGGGGGGGGGGCGATCGGACCCCCGACCCACGTCTACGCAGCGACGTGCACGCACGTCGTTCTGCCTGTCCGTGCCATTTTGCTGACGTATATGTACATGCGGCGGTCGTTAAGCGGTTAAAGGGTTTGTAAAGGAAATTTTTTTCTTATCTTAATAGCTTCCTTTACCTTAATGCAGTGCTGTTTTCATCCAAAAAGAAGGTACAGCGCTGATGTGAATGAAACGAATTGTGAGTGAACAATACAATTATGAAAAATAATCAGTGACTGAATAAATAAATTAGATATTGATAAAAATAGTTCATAAAAATATCCAAGAGTGAATGTACTGATCCTTCACCAATCAAGAATTAAGTATAAGTGACAAAAATAGCAAATGTAAATCAGTGAAAAAAAAGAGTCCAATGATAAAAAAGGCAAAATTCTTATTTCTTTATCTTCCACCAAGTATAACACCCGTGTGATGGTATTCCAATCTGCTTACCAGATTAACTGACCGTGATTGCGGTCAGATAAAGCCCAGAGATCTTTTAGAGTCCTCTCAAGTGGACTAAATGGCAACAGGTTATACAGATCATCTACTGCTCCAAAGCTCCAGAGGGAATAGGGATACGCTCATATATTCAAACAGAAGAAGAAACGAGAAAAAGCTCCATGGTGAAGTACTGTATGTAAGGTTGGTTTATTAAGGGAATGATAACACTTACAATTCAGATGATATAGACAGGCTTGTCACAAATCCCAGCGTGTGCAACGCGAACTGACAATCGAATCCTAGGTAGCTGTGTTCAGTGTGTATAGCTCTCTCCGTACAAGCGATGACAAGGTACGCTTTAGGCCACTCCCTTTTGGAGTGGCCTAAAGCGTACCTTGTCTTCGCTTGTACGGAGAGAGCTATACACACTGAACACAGCTACCTAGGATTCGATTGTCAGTTCGCGTTGCACACGCTGGGATTTGTGACAAGCCTGTCTATATCATCTGAATTGTAAGTGTTATCATTCCCTTAATAAACCAACCTTACATACAGTACTTCACCATGGAGCTTTTTCTCGTTTCTTCTTCTGTTTGAATATATGAGCGTATCCCTATTCCCTCTGGAGCTTTGGAGCAGTAGATGATCTGTATAACCTGTTGCCATTTAGTCCACTTGAGAGGACTCTAAAAGATCTCTGGGCTTTATCTGACCGCAATCACGGTCAGTTAATCTGGTAAGCAGATTGGAATACCATCACACGGGTGTTATACTTGGTGGAAGATAAAGAAATAAGAATTTTGCCTTTTTTATCATTGGACTCTTTTTTTTCACTGATTTACATTTGCTATTTTTGTCACTTATACTTAATTCTTGATTGGTGAAGGATCAGTACATTCACTCTTGGATATTTTTATGAACTATTTTTATCAATATCTAATTTATTTATTCAGTCACTGATTATTTTTCATAATTGTATTGTTCACTCACAATTCGTTTCATTCACATCAGCGCTGTACCTTCTTTTTGGTTGTAATTTTTTTGCTTTGGGTATTTAGAGCAATAGGTACCAGCTGCTTTTGTCACTTATTATTTTCACAATTTTTTCATCACGTATTAGCGCAGTGTTTTCCTTTGGTTTTTTTCCTTAGGATTTTTTTACATTAGTGCTGTTTTCATGTCCTCATGATAACCACAGTACTGGGAGCTTTCTCTCTGTGGTCACTAATCAAGGAGGTGTGATTACTGTGGGCTAGATTCAGATAGGTTAGCGGATCTTTAGATCCGCGTAACCTATCTGATTTACGATCCGCCGGCACAAGTTTTTGAGCCAAGTTCTTTATTCAGAAAGCACTTGCCTCTAAAGTTGCGCCGGCGGATCGTAAATCCCCTGGCGGAATTCAAATTCCGCGGCTAGGGGGCGTGTAGAATTTAAATCAGGCGCGTCCCCGCGCCGAACAAACTGCGCATGCGCCGTCCGCTAAATTTCCCAGCGTGCATTGCTCCAAATGACGTCGCTAGGACGTCATTGGTTTCGACGTGAACGTAAATTACGTCCATCCGTATTTGCGAACGACTTACGCAAACAACGTAAAAAATTCTAAATTCAACCCGGGAACGACGGCCATACTTAACATAGGATACGCCGCATATAGCAGGGGTAACTATACGCCGGAAAAAGCCGAACGCAAACGACGTAAAAAAAATGCGCCAGGCGGTCATTCGTTTCTGAATTCGGCGGAAATCCTCATTTGCATATTCGTCGCGTAAAAAAAATGAAACGCCACCTAGCGACCGGCCTGGAATTGCAGCCTAAGATCCGACGGTGTAAGTCACTTACACCTGTCGGATCTTAGGGAGATCTATGCAGAACCTGATTCTATGAATCAGGCGCATAGATACGACGAACGGAACTCAGAGATTCGACGGCGTATCAGGAGGTACGCCGTCGTATCTCTATCTGAATCTGGCCCTGTGTGTCTAAAACCCCACAGCACCAATCAGTTTAGTTTTCCAAACCATCACTGCCCTGTATTGGCTCTGTACATCACAGAAGCAGGAAACTCTTTACCACGTGATCAGCCGTGTCCAATCACGGCTGATCACGATGTAAACAGGAAGAGAAGAGCCGTTGATGGCTCTTCCTCACTCGCGTCTGACAGACGCGAGTATAGGAGAGTCGATCAGCGGCTCTCCTCAGAGGGGGGGTTTGCGCTGATTGTTTATCAGCCCAGCCCCCCCTCAAATCGCCACACTGGACCACCACGGAAGCCCACCCTGGACCACCAGGGTGGGCCCAAAAAAAAAGCATTGAAAAAAAAAAAAAAAGCTTTTAAAAAAAAAAAAGATGCCAATCAGTGCCCACAAATGGGCACTGACTGGCAACATGGGTAGATCAGTGCCGCCCCACAATGTCCATCAGTGCCACCCCAAGTGTCCATCAGTGCCACCCCACAGTGTCCATCAGTGCAACCCCACAGTGCCCATCCATGCCCAGTGCCCACCTATCAGTGCCCATCTGTGCCACCCATAAGTATCCATCAGTGCCACCCATAAGTGCCGCCCATGAGTGCCCATCTGTGCCGCCTATGAGTGCCCAGTGCTGCCCATGAGTGCCCATCAGTGCCGCCAATGTGTGCCCACCAGTGCCGCCTATGTGTGCCCATCAGTGCCGCCTATGTGTGCCCATCAGTGCCGCATATGTGTACCCATCAGTGCCGCATACCAGCGCCACCAATCAGTGCCACCTCATCTGTGCCCGTCAGTACTACCTCATCAATGTCCATCAGTGCCATCTCATCGGTGCCCATCAGTGCCGCCATATCAGTGCCCGTAATTGAAAGAGAAAACGTACTTATTTACAAAAAAATTAACAGAAAAAAATAAAAACGTAATTTTTTTTCAAAAGTCAAAAGTCTTTTTTTAGTTGTTGCGCAAAAAAAAAAAAAAATCGCAGAGGTGATCAAATACCACCAAAAGAAAGCTCTATTTGTGGGGAAAAAAGGACGCCAATTTTGTTTGGGAGCCACGTCGCACGACCGCGCAATTGCCATTCAAAGTGTGACAGTGCTGAAAGCTGAAAATTGGCTTGGGCGGGAAGGTGCGTAAGTGCCTGGTATGGAAGTGGTTAAGGTCATCCCATTTTGGTAAAACAAAAATCCTTATTTTTATTCCCTTGCACATGTTTGAGTATCCAAAGTGAACATGGATAAACTTTATCTTTTTTTTACTAAACTAAGTGAGCAGCCCCTACTCCTTTAGTAAATCAACCCTGATGCATAACATTGTATACACTCACTGGCCACTTTGTTAGGTACACCTTTTCAAATCCTTGGTAACACAAACTGCTATTCAGCCAATCACGTGGCAGCAACTCAATGTATTTAGGCATCTAGTTGTGGTGCAGATGACTTGCTAAAGTTCAAACCAAGCATCAGAATGGGGAAGAAATGGGATTTAGATGACTTTGCACGTGGCATGATTGTTGATGTCAGATGCACTGCTCTGAGTATTTCAAAAACTGCTGATCTACTGGGATTTTCAGGCACAACCATCTCTAGGGTTTACAGGGAATGGTCCGAAAAAGAGAAAATATCCAGTGGGCGGCAGTTATGTGGAGAAACATGCCTTGTTGATGTCAGAGGTCAGAGGAGAATGGGCAGACTGGTTTGAGATTAAGAAAGGCAACAGCAACTCAAATAACCACTTGTTACACCCAAGGTATGCAGAATACCATCTCTGAACCACACATCAAATCTTGGAGCAGATGGGCTACAGCAGCAGAAGACCACACCGGGTGCCACTTCTGTCAGCTATGAACAGGAACCTGAGGCTACAATTCACACAGGCTCACCAACATTGGACAATAGAAGATTGGAAAAACATTGCCTGGTCTGCTGAGTTTCTATTTTAGCTGCCACATTCAGATGGTAGGTTCAGAATTTGGCGTAAACAACATGAAAGCATGGATCCATCCTGCCTTGTATCAATGGTTCAGGCTGGTGGTGGTGTAATGGGTTGGGGGATATTTTCTTGGCACACTTTGGACCCCTTAGTACCAATTGAGCATCGTTTATACACCACAGCCTCCCTGAGTATTATTGCTGACCTTGTCCATCCCTTTATGACTACAGTGTTCCCATCTTCTGATGACTCCTTCCAGCAGGATAATGCACCATGTCACAAAGCTCAAACCCTCTCACCACTGGTTTCTTGTACATGACAATGAGGTCACTGCACTCCAATGGCCTCCACAGTCACCAGATCTCACCCAATAGAACACCTTTGGGATGTGGTGGGAGATTCGCATCATGGATGCACAGCCCACAAATCTGCAGCAACTGTGTGACGCTATCATGTCAATGTGAACCAAAATCTCTGAGAAATGTTTCCAACACCTTGTTGAATCTATGCTACAAAGAATTAAGGCAGTTCTGAAGGCAATGGGGAGTCCAACCCGATACTAGCAAGGTGTACAGTTGCAATAAAAAGTATGTGAACCCTTTTGGAATTATATGGATTTCTGCACAAATTGGTCATAAAATGTGATCTGATCTTCATCTAAGTCACAACAATAGACAATCACAGTCTGCTTAAACTAATAACACACAAAGAATTAAATGTTACCATGTTTTTTATTGAACACACCATGTAAACATTCACAGTGCAGGTGGAAAAGGTATGTGGACACTTGGATAACTGGTTGAACCTTCTTTGGCAGCAATAACTTCAACCAAACGTTTCCTGTAGTTGCAAACCAGACTTGCACAATGGTCAGGAGTAATTCCTGACCATTCCTCTTTACAGAACTGTTTCAGTTCAGCAATATTCTTGAGATGTCTGGTGTGAATGGCTTTCTTGAGTTCATGCCACAGCATCTCAATCGGGGTGAGGTCAGGACTCTGACTGGGCCACTCCAGAAGGCGTATTTTCTTCTGTTTAAGCCATTCTGTTGTTGATTTACTTCTATGCTTTGGGTCTTTGTCCTGTTGCAACACCCACTTTCTGTTGAGCTTCAGCTGGTGGACAGATGGCCTAAAGTTCTCCTGCAAAATGTCTTGATAAACTTGGGAATTCATTTTTCCTTCGATAATAGCAATCTGTCCAGGCCCTGACGCAGAAAAGCAGCCCCAAACCATGATGCCCCCACCACCAAACTTCACAGTTGGGATGAGGTTTTGATGTTGGTGTGCCGTGTCTCTTTTTCTCCACACATAGTGTTTTGTGTTTCTTCCAAACAACTCAACTTTGGTTTTATCTGTCCACAGAATATTTTGCCTGTACTGCTGTGGAACATTCAGGTGCTCTTGTGCAAACTGTAAACGTTCAGCAATGTTTTTTTTTGGACAGCATTGGCTTCCTCTGTGGTATCCTCCCATGAAATCCATTCTTGTTTAGTGTTTTACGTATCGTCGATTCACTAACAGGGATGTGGGCATATGCCAGAGACTTTTGTAAGTCTTTAGCTGACACTCTAGGATTCTTCTTCACCTCATTGAGCAGTCTGCGCTGTGCTTTTGCAGTCATCTTTACAGGACGGCCACTTCTAGGGAGAGTAACAGCAGTGCTGAACTTTCTCCATCCATAGACAATTTGTCTTACCGTGGATTGATGAACAGCAAGGCTTTTGGAGATACTTTTCTAACCCTTTCCAGCTTTATGCAAGTCAACAATTCTTAATCGTAGGTCTTCTGAGAGCTCTTTTGTGCAAGACATCATTCACATCAGGCAATTCTTCTTGTGAAAAGCAAACCCAGAACTGGTGTGTGTTTTTTATAGGGCGGGGCAGCTGTAACCAACACCTCCAATCTCATCTCATTGATTGGACTCCAGTTGGCTGACACCTCACTCCAATTAGCTCTTGGAGATGTCATTAGTCTAGAAGTCCACATACTTTTTCCACCTGCACTGTTAATGTTTACATGGTGTGTTCAATAAAAACATGGTAACATTTAATTATTTGTGTGTTGTAGTTTAAGCAGACTGTGATTGTCTATTGTTGTGAATTAGATGAAGATCAGATCACATTTTATGACCAATTTGTGCAGAAATACATATCATTCCAAAAGGGTTCACATACTTTTTATTGCAAATGTACCTAAAAGAGTGGCCAGTGAGTGTACTTTAAAGGTAGGATTTGTAACAAATACCTTTTACTCAAAATACCTATGAAAATGATATATGTAGCACGCAAAAGTGCTCTTTTGCATTCAAGACATCGGAGAAAAATGATACAGCGCTTACATAAAAAATAACTTCCCCCTTCCCATTTTAGCACTGCATATGATCTGTACAGTAGTAACCATATATATTGTCAAGGGACTTAGATCTGTAAGATGTCTTTATTGAGATGTGTAAATTTATAGCATTCACGAATCCTGCAGAGAACTATAATTAATCTGGAATGCATGGTATTGAGTTACACTGTAGCTGGTAAATCATACATAAAAGTAATTGGTACCAGCCGTGATTTTCTTTGCATTGATACCAACTGCTTCTGACATCGTCTGGATTTGACACATCCACATCTGCTACAAATAGTGGATTCCCAAGACACAGGCTGGAGGTCACTGTCCATGCCTTCTCTTATGCAAACTTGTGAGCTAATAGAGTTTTACCCCAGAGTTGCTTTGTAGGCATTTTAACTCAACGATGCTTGGCAGACTTTCTTTATCCGTTTATGTAAGAAACAAAGGTTTGAAGTAACCCATAATAACTAATCAGATATCGTCTTTCATTAATTTAACAGTAATGTGCTAAATACAGATATCTGGTTGAAATCGGAAACGGCACATCGATGATTTTTACACTAGACAGAGAGACTTGGAATGTTATGGGTTTAAATAATACAATTAGTGCCATTTGTTCTGCCCAACTTTCATGGAATTTAAATGTTGTGTATTGAACTGCATGAGGTTTTCTGTAATGCGCTGAGAGCTAGTGGTGGTTTTTGGCCACTACAATGTATTTACTAATGTGATTTTGGTATCTTCCTCTGTCCTCCTGTTTATTGCTAGTAAGGCCTCGTACACACGACCGAGTTTCTCTGCAAAAACCAGCAAGAAACTTTCTGGGATTTTTTTTTTGCCGAGGAAACCGGTCGTGTGTACATTTTTCGACGAGGAAACTGTCGAGGATCCCGTCGAGCCAAAAAGAGAGCATGTCTTATTTTTCCTCGACAGGAATGGAGAAACTTGCCTTGTCGAGTTCCTCGACAGCCTAACAAAGAACTCGACGGGGAAAATGATGTATCATGTGTACGAGGCTTTTGTCCTAGCTAGACCTAGACCCTCCCCATGTTCCCTCAGTCATTGTTAATTATTTGCAGACAAAGAGCTTAGGTAAAGGCATTGTCTTCTTACACTTCAAAAGACTGGAAACACATCCTCTTTACTGCAATTACCAAAAATAATCAACAAAACAAAATAGATATGGGCTCCAACCCCACCCCTGTACTCAAATAATGTGTAGTCACAGACTACTATGACTACACATTATTTGAGAACAGGGCCGTGGGGTTGGAGCCCATACCTATTTTTTTTTTTGTATATATTTTTTGGTATGTTGGTTAGTGGAGGGCTCCCCCAACAGGGGATTTAGGTAAAGTGTGCTAACCTTTTAGGGGCCTGACGAAGGGGCCCTGCGTGGCTGCAAAACGTAGCACTCTCTTTGTGTTGTGATCATGCAATAAATCATCCGCTTGGACGCTATTTTCGTTGTTCCATGGTGTGGTGGAAAATATCTTAACTCTAACCTTATAGGACTCCATAATGTGATTTTCTATGTGCTTTACTGCAATTAGCTGAAATAAAATTGTGTTGGATTCAACTTCAACTTGTCTAAGCTGTTTGTGGATGGTGCCAAGTCAGCAGATGATCATATTGTCTGGCCATAGGGGGTCTAAGTAGCGTACAGCGCCATTTAAACAGAACACCCCTAAGATACCCTTTGTGTCCACACAAAAACCTGACTATCTTTATAGACATCTTTGTTCTACAGTTTACACATAGTAGGGTTATTTTCATGTTTCTTATCTCTTTTGGTGACTGCCATTGCAAGGTCTTCCTGGGTTCACAGGTCTGTATTTCTGCCACAATCATTACATAGAAGCCTTACTTTCCCTGTTGGAATTTTAAAATGTGTCGCGGAGAAGGTGGCAAGAGGAGTGTGTGCAGAAACACTCAAACTCCAAGAAGCATGGCAACAGAGCCAGGAACATGTCTTGCTGTTGATAGCCTCCGTCTATTACTGAAATGCCACTTTGGATAGGCCAGCGCTTTGAGCTTAACATTTTATCTCTACAAAGCTGGGATTTAAAGTCCTGACTCCTATGGAGAACCACAACCTTTAACTGAACAATTGTCTACAAGTTCCCCACCACAAAGAATGACAAATATTATGAAAGGTACTCTACAACTGAATTATTCTGATTATCGGGGATTATCAGGATATTGGACCACACAGCAGGGCAAGCCTTTTAAACTGCCATTAATATAAAGGGAGGGGCTATATATTTAGAAACAATGTAAAACTGCAGGGATATCTTCTAGAGCAGCCCTTTCAACCTTGGTGTGCCTTCAGGTTTTTTCAAGGGTGTCTTGGCAAAATACCTAAAGATTGCCCTAAAACTATATACAAGCCAGTGGGTGGACCAAGCCTGCCTTTTAGCCACACAAAACCACAGGTTTTCATCGTGCACCACTACATAGTGTTCTTGTATGCCCCTCACCTGCCTTTGTCCATAAGCACTGGGCAAGGGAGAAGATAAACATTGGAATACTAGTCATTACCAGTGTGCAAAGGTGTATTTGTGTTGGACAAATAAATCACTTCTAATGTTGGGTGTCCTATGTGTGTGGATGCTGTTATAATATGTAAAACTACTTGTTTAGTTTTCTGCATTATTGTGCATCATTTTATAGTGTGGCTTGACTGAAAAAAAAGTTTGAGAAACACAGTTCTAGAGAATTCTATATGCACTTTCCACTAGTTTAATAGGTTCATTAGGCAACTTGATATATCTCATCCCTAGTGAGTGACAAGCAATATACCTTAAGAGATGAAAGGACACTCATTTGGTATTCCACCCTTTAAAAAATAATCCTATATCCAGTGGACAATGCCATATCAATAGAGATTAAGCTAATGTTTTAACTGCTTTATGGATTTGGAATCTCTTTTTGGATAGGCTCTCTATGTGCCTACCCTGCATGTCACCTACAGACATATATTGTCCGTATACCCTGTGGCATATAATCGTCTGCAGGCAGCAACATACATCTATCTGCGAAAGCTACTTATTTTTTGTTTGCCACTGTAAATGCTTGAAATTAAAGGAGAAATATTAGCTGGTGATAGTTTTGGTTGAAGATGGCTAAACATTTTAGGCAGAAAACTCTACCATGCTCAAGGAGATAAAGAGCAATGTGCAAAGAATAGTAACCCATAAGATTACTCCTGATTGCACAGCTTTAAACTAAAAACTGACTGGTGGCTGACTGCTATGAGTGACCACTTTGAATATCCTGACCGCTCTTTAGAATGTGATCACCTTCCACCAGATCATGCGCCATTGTATTTGGCCAGTAGGATCTAGTAACTCTGTATCCTAGTCAGTTTAATGAAATATTATAACTGCTTCAGCCAAGGGGAAGTCAAGTTCTTGAAACATTATTGGATTACTTACATGGTGTAGATGTGGATCGTCTTAATATTTAGCATTAAATATTACAACAGTAAAATAACAATAGGTGAACCACAAGTATAAATAAACGTATCCAGATTAAAATCATGATAAAAAGCTGTCCACCTAAATTAGGTAAGCATTTACGAAACACATAATCAGTAAAACATCCAATATTAGTATCCGGAAAGAACTTTTGTCTTTGTTACAGCACTCCAGTGGCTAAAGAAGAGCAAATAATAATAACACAAAAAAGAAATGCGTAATTGGTTTGTTAGGAAGTGCCCAAACCCTCTCATGGACAAGCGTGCTGGCGGTCCTTTGATACGCTATAGAGTGCTGTTGCTTTCAGTCACTATCCATGTAAGCAATGAGAACATAATACATATGAGCAATGAGCAGAGAGTATGCAATGTGCATGTGTGCAAAGAATAATCACCAAGAAGCATGCAAGTAAGAAGATGTGCATAGTATTAGGATAAATAGAAAGCCAACCACTTAAGCAATAACGAAAAATAAAAGAATGAGAACAGGTATATTTCATGCGTCTAAAGCCACTTCATAATAAAAATAAAATGCATCGCTAATACAGAATGGTTTCTATAATTCGGTAACAGCACGGTTTATATGTGTGAACCCCAGGATTGGCATATGCTAGGGGGAAAATCTTTTTAATTATTTGGTCTTATTTAACAGGACCATTCATAATAGCTACTAATTTCTAATTGGTTGCTATGGGTTTCTGCATTTTCCTCTCTTTAATTACATAAGCCTCTACTGGAAACTAGGAAAATGACATGTGAAAGGATTACTGGTATTGATGATTATTTTAAAGCATCGGCTTACTTACATTAATAAAAAAAGACTCAAATCTTTTTAAAGGATTTTAGATCTTTTGTACTTGACCATGGAACAAAATATGCTAATCTGATCCTCTCTCTTGGAGGAAAGATAGATATATATTTTCCTATTACTTACAAAGAGGCTTCCCACAGCTTGGTAACTTTCACTGGGGGAATGTGGATTGTGTGGGGTAGTTTTTAAGGGATGTGTCATAGGCACTCAAATTAGTGACTATGGCAGCCCCTCTCCTAACAACCATTCTGACAGTGCAAGGGATTTTGGATAGGGGCTCAGGCACCACACATCTCAACCTTTTCCAAAAGGAAGGTAATTAGCAAAATGTGGATAGAAATTAAAGTGTATGTATAGACAAAAAAATTCAGGTTTTAAAATAAAATGGGGAAGGGTTAAAATCCCCATCCATTAATATCTTTGATATCTCATTCCCTTTGGAGAGAATTTCCTTTAGTTCCTGAAGTGCAACAGGAAGTGAGAGAACATCTCAACAAACTGAGAGGATTTCCCCTTTATGACAGCTGTCATCAGAACAAGTGTCCCTGTTGGAAGTTTTCCCTTCTATTCCTGTTCTGCTAACAATTCAAAATTGTGGATTTCCCATCACTTTCTGTAATAACGGTCACCAGGACAAATAAAGAGAATAAAACTCCATAAAGGAGTCATAGGAAGCAATACAAATCTCTTCTATCCCCCCCCCCCCTTTTCAAAACTAAAAAAATAAATGTTTTACCTATACATTTACTTTAACTAACCTGGAGAACCTTTTTCAGCTACGTAGAGTGTATGTTTTTGATGACTGTAACAAACATGATATCTAGGCTAAAATAGAGATATCAATAATGTTTTTTTTTTTTTTTTTTTAAATCTGCAGACCAGCCAAATTGGTAACATATTTAAAGCTTGTGGTTAAATTTATAATTTTAAATATTATTTTAACATAAGCACTTTTAAATAATTATTTAACAATGTAGTACTTTATAAATGAAAGTATCATTGTCATTATATATTATCATTGCTGAAATATTATTATATAATCAATGGCAAAAAATATTATCAAATAACTTTTAAAGACTGGCTATCAATGCATGATATTAAAAGGCAACTTCACCTATGACACCATTTTCATTTTTGGTAGAATGTGGCCGGTTTTGATTCCATGCCTGGAATCAAGATAATGCCCACATCTGTGGAAATGAATTTCTCTATATATTCCTATGGAGAATCCACCTCTATGTGTAGCACACCGGAATGTCTAAGCTCTAGTGGCTTCTCCACAGGACTTTATAAAAGCTGCTGCTGATGAAAATCTGCCAGAAAGATTGGGCTTGACCGGTCTAGACAAAGAGACAGGCCCACTCCACCAAAAATGGACAAATCTCATTGGTGGCTGAAGGCAACGTGGGCACTTTCCATAATTAGTATAGTGTAAGCTGCCTGCATGTCCATAACCCAGTGATATTGTTTAAGAAATGTTACTTTTAAATGAAAATAAACAACTGTTACTTTGATAAAAAAAACTATAATTTACAAAACATTAAGTAAAGCTGTAAAAGCTGTTAAAAAAATAAAAACAAAGTTATAGAAAGGCCATGTTTGGTGGGTATGCTTACTGCAATGACGGAGACTCCGGCTGTAGTGCTGTTTGGCTTTGGACCTGTATTGAAATGCTTCTTTATCTTTCCAGCCACTGACAGTGGGTACTCATTTTCCGGGAGACCATCATCCTGCAGGTATAGAAAGAGTTATTATAATTTAGTTGATTCTGTTTTCTGTGCAGGAAAATCAAAGAATTGTGGAACAATTATGAAACAATGCACAAATGTTTTTTTTTATTCTTTTAATCATTTTTGATGGTATTGGTGAGTAAATAGCAGTTTGGCTCCTTCTATTTAAAGATGCACTTAAACCTTGCCCATTGAGGGCAAAGTGACTTGCATGGACCATTAGGACACATGTTTTTGCAAAGGGCCTCCAGCCCAAGCTCCTGATACTCACCTAGTCAGCACTCTTTCACAACTCCTAACTTAGTCTTAACCAGCACTAAAATCCCTAGTATCACTTAGGTCTTGTACACACGATCAGTCCAAACTGATGAAAACGAACTGAAGTTCAGTTTCATCAGTCCAAACCTACCGTGTGTATGCCCCATCGGACTTTTGTCCTTCAGACCAAAGTTTTAGAACTTGCTTTAAAATCGGACTGATGGACGCCTGACCGATCGGTCAAAACTGATGGTTAGTACGCAAAAGCATCGGTTCAAAACCCACACATGCTCAGAATCAAGTCGACGCATGCTTGGAAGCATTGAACTTCGTTTTTTTCAGCACGTCGTTGTGTTTTACGTCACTGCGTTGGACTCGATCGGTTTTTGAAACGATGGTGTGTAGGCACATCAGACCATCAGACCATCAGTCCATCAGACCATCAGTCCGTTTTCAGTTTGGACTGATCGTGTGTACAAGCCCTAAGTGTTGGAAGCTATGGGAAAAGGTGGCACTCCTTGCTAGGTCATTTGACAGTGCTCAGGCCTAGAGATTGGGCACTAGATCTAAAACAGGGGACAAGGTTACATGCTCTCCCATACCCTAAAGCAATAGGTTTTGTTGCCAAACAGAACAGAGAAAGGAGCAATGCGGAAGAACTGACATGATGAATATAACAGGAGGCCCATAATAAAGACACTACCATGTTGCCCTGAATGGACAAGGTGACAAAGGGTTTGATTTACTAAAGACAAATAGACTGTGTACTTTGCCAGTGCAGTTGCAGTTTCTCCAGAGCTTAGTTTATGTAGTGAAGCTTCACTTAGTAAGGAATACCCAATCAACGTCTCAATAAATATCTTATACCACAACAGTTAGAAATGTGGAGCTAAGGGCTCATGACAAACGTTTCCATACCTGGTCACTACAGATAATCATTTACTCACTTCACGCAAAATCACATACCTGTACATAATTTTGCTGAAGTGATTGTACTTTGGTGATGCCTGCAGCTACAGGCATCACCCAGTCCTTTTTTATAGAACCGACGGTCGGCATTCTTGTAATAACAACCGCTCGGCTGTTATTACAAGGAGCCGGAGGAGATTTCCCACCTCCCGCTGCCTTCAGTCGCTCTGTCTGGGTCTCCTGTCCCTATCCACCATCTGGCATGCCCGCCGGCTAGCCGGAGTCCCGAACAAAGCCAGATTCAGCTTTGATCGGGTCGCCGATGTAGAAAAACAGAAGTGACGCCATAACGGTAGCCAGCGGCACTATTTAAAAAAAATGGATATCTGCTGCACTATCTTTTAAAGCCTGATTTTAACTTCAATCTGTGAGTATAATGATTGATTTTATTATTTGAATAAATTCATTTTATCAGTATCACACTAGGTCGGTGCGCCCTCCGCTCTTTTCTCTTTAAAATAGAGATCTTGCCATTTTGAGAACTTTGAAATGCAGAGGAGGGGTTTGGGGCCTTTTAAATAATAATATATATATTTTTGTGTGCTCACGTGCCAAAGGAAACACATACGTAAGTTACGCCGGCAAATGTAAACAGTGTTCAAATCACACACGTGTGGTATGGCCACCATCGTTAGAGCAAGTGCAAGAATTCTAGCAGAAGACATCCTCTGTAACTCTAAACAGGTAACCATTAAAATGTTTTAAACTGTTGCCTATGGAGGTTTTTATGTACCATAGTTTGTCGCCATTCCACGCAAATACAGTGTGACATAAAATATTGCCATAACCACCATTTTATTCTCTAGGGTCTCTGCTATAAAATAAATATATAATGTTTGGGGTTCTAAGTAGTTTTCTAGCAAAACATACATATTTTAACTTGTAAACAACAAATGTCAGAAATAGGCCTGGTCTTGAAGTAGTAAAAATAGACACAATGGGCCAGATTCTCAGAGGAGATACGCTGTCGTATCTCTGAGTTGTGCCGTCGTATCTATGCGCCTGATTCATAGATTCATGTTTACGCTGGCCGCTAGGGGCGTGTACGCTGATTTACGCTTTGAAATATGTAAATCAGCTAGATACGCAAATTCACGAACGTACACCCGGCCGACGCAGTACAGATACGCCGTTTACACTAGGCTTTTCCCGGCGTAAAGTTACCCCTGCTATATGAGGCGTATATGCGGCGTACCAATGTTAAGTATAGTCGTCGTTCCCGCGACGAAATTTGAAAATTTTACGTTCGTTTGCGTAAGTCGTCCGTGAAAGGGGCTGGACGTAATTTACGTTCACGTCGAAACCAATACGTCCTTGCGGCGTATTTGGAGCAATGCACACTGGGATATGTCCACGGACGGTGCATGCGCCGTTTGTGAAAAACGCCAGTCACGTCGGGTCATGGCTATTTTACATAACACACGACACGACCCCCTGTACCAAATTTGAATTAGGCGGGCTTACGCCGGCCGATTTACGCTACGCCGCCGCAACTTACGGAGCAAGTGCTTTGAGAATACAGCACTTGCCCGTCTAAGTTGCGGAGGCGTAACGTAAATCACATACGTTAAGCCTGCGCAAAGATACGCCGCTGTACGAGAATCTGGCCCAATAAATATAGCATTATATTATTTCTCAAGACCTCCTGCTCTCTAGCTCTCTTATCACCTGCTCCCACGCTCGTCTCCAGGACTTTTCCAGAGCCTCTTTAAGCCTATGAAACTCCTTACCCCAATCGGCCTGTCTATCTCCTACTCTATTAGCTTTTAGAGGATCCCTGAAAACCCTCCTCTTCAGAGAAGCCTATCCTACCCACACCTAACAACTGTATTTTCATTTTGTTTCTGATCATCCCCAACAGCTACTACCCTTTCTCCCATTTGACCCTCACTTCTAGATTGTAAGCTCTAACGAGCAGGGCCCTCTGATCCCTCCTGTATTGAATTGTATTGTAACTGTACTGTCTTCCCTAATGTTGTAAAGCGCTGCAAAAACTGTTGGCGCTATATAAATAATGTTTAATAATAATAATAATAATCATAAAAAAATCAACACTGTCAGATTCAGCAGTAACATATAAAGACCGATCTAGAGGAGTAGAAATGTTATTTAAAATCAAATACAATTTAAATGTGAAAATTAAAGTGTATCTAAAGGCAAATCCTGTTCTTTTTTTTTTACGTTTTGGATAGAGTAGGGATGGGTTAGAAGGCTCAGGTTTTTTTGCTGCTGTGTCCCCAATGTGGAGATTAGGCCCCATGCACACGAGAAGCAAATGCAAACACATGTAAACTCAAGTTTTCAAAGGCAAAAACCGGCATTTAAAACGCCAGTTTTTGCCACAAATTTTACAGCGTTTTGCCGCATTTAGCGGCGTTTTACCGCGTTTGCGGCTATCAGCGTTTATAACAAAGACATTGTAGACCCTCCCAAAGCTTTGAAACGCAAAAACTTTTGCGTCTGAACCCAAAATTTTGCTTCTGAAAAAACGAGCCTAAACCCAACTGCTTTAAAACGCAAAAAAACATGAATGTGTGCATGGACACATAGGATAACATTAAATGAGTTCAGGGGCAGTTGAAAAAAATGCCCAAATGCCTCTGAACTCGAGTTTACCAGCGTCTCGTGTGCATGGGGCCTTACCCACTCAATGTGGTTTCTTTACTAAATGCAAATAGATTTTGCACTTTTCAAGTGCAGTTGCACTCTGCAAAGGGCATTTGTTTTTAGAGCTTAGTATATGAGGGAAGGTTCTGCTGACTTCTATCATCCAATCATGTGCAAGCAAAAATGCTGTTTTTTTTTCCTTGCATGTGATTGTGTATTTTTTGCAAAGTGAAGCTTTATCTCATTTACTAAGCTCTGGAGCAACTGCACTTGCAAAGTGCAAAGTCTATTTGTCTTTAGCAAATCCACCCCTAAATACCTTGGCGTCCATCATTTCTGGAACTGATAGTAACAGGAAATCAAACTTTTTTTTTTCCACTTGAATGGGAACACTATTTTTTTTTATCTCTATTTCTCGATCTCTTTTTGCCCAGGTTCACACTGGCAGCGGGAATGAAATCGTGCGGGTTCAGCTGAACTCGAACGCTTTCATTCCCGCATGTCAGTCCTGATTTGGGGACGATTTCAGAAACAACTGTGTAGGTTTCTGCACAGATGTCTATAGACATCGCACCCCGAAGTCGCCAAAAGAAGTACAGAAATAAAAGTCGGCATTGCACCGATGCGGATGGTGCCGTTGCCGGCAATAGCCACCGATTTGGCATGCGATTTGACATGTCAAATCGCATCCCAAATAGCTGCAATGTGAACCAGCGCTTTAAATTAGAAACATGATGGATCTACTTCTCTCCAAACGCTTTCCCTATTGAGGTAAATACATTCTCTACTGCTTCAACAAATCAACCCCATTGATTTATCTAACTAGGGCTTCTTAAAATGCTTTTTTATGTGTGTGTTGCTAGCTGAATAATAGATCTGCTAGAAAGGTCTTTCATCTCGATAGAAGAAACAAAACAAAAAAAAAACATCTGTCTAAACAAAGCTTATGAAATAACATTGGTTACAAGGGCTTTTCATTAATTAGAGTGTAAAAATCCCATAGACTTGCAGATTCCTGATGGATGTACTCTTACGAATATTCAGGAAGATAAATGTCCTATGATTTTGTTTGGATTATAACATGTGCTTAATTGTCAGATAAAACAAAAAGGAGTGCAGATTTCTTTTAAAAGTTGCAAATTAAGGCTAGGCATAGATACGGTACATTGATTTTCATCTTTTTCTACTGAGTGCAAATGATTTCAGCAAGCCAATTATGGCTTTGGCTTTGTTGAAATGAAAAACTTTGAAATATAGCTTGAAATGGCTTTTGCAATTTAGCACTGCGTCGTTTTAACTGACAATTGCGCGGTCGTGCGACGTGGCACCCAAACAAAGTTGACGTCCTTTTTTCCCACAAATAGAGCTTTCTTTTTGTAGTATTTGATCACCTCTGTGGTTTTTATTTTTTGCGCTATTAATAAAAATAGCGTAAATTTGAAAAAAAAAAGCTATATTTTTTGCTATAGTAAATATCCCCCAAAAAAATATATATATATAAAAAAAAAATGTTTCCCTCAGTTTAGGCCGATACGTATTCTTCTCCATATTTTTGGTAAAAAAATCACAATAAGTGTATATTGATTGGTTTGCACAAAAGTTATAGCGCCTACAAAATAGGCAATAGATTTATAGCATTTTTATAAATATATTTTTTTTACTAGTAATGGCGGCGATCTGCGTTTTTTATCATGACTGCGACATTATGGCGGACACATCGGACACTTTTGACGCTATTTTAGGACCATTGTCATTTATACAGCGATCAGTGCTATAAAAATGAATTACTGCGTAAATGACACTTGCAGGGAAGGGGTTAACCACTAGGGGGCGGGGAAGGGGTTAAGTGTGTCCTAGGGAGTGATTCTAACTGTGGGGGGGTGGGCTACGAGTGACACAACAGTGATTACTGCACCCGATGACAGGGAGCAGTAGATCCCTGTCCTGTCACTAGGCAGAACATGGAAAACCCACTATGCGATTTAAAGGGGACGTACAGCTACGTCCCTTTGCACAGCCGTGCCATTATATAGTCGTGCAGCGGTCGGCAATCGGTTAAATCAAATTTAGAAAATTTATATCAGCGTACATAGTTATTGACAGCAATTAATGTCAACACAACAGATGAAATAATGATATACCATACATTTATTATTTTAGCACACAAGTGTTATTACTATTAATGTGCAGTTTAGTGTAGTGGCTGTTTATACTGGTATCTGCAATCACAAAATTGGCCAATTGTAATTATCAGTCATCTTAAATTGAAAAAAAAAAAGCATTAACAAAATTGTATAATCTGAATTTGAGAACTAAAAGCTAAAAACGATATCCTCTGAGTGCTCTATGTATATTGCATGTTTTTTCCAATTTGTGGTTTTGGATACTGATTCTGAATGGGAGTAACTAATTAACCTTAATCAGCTGGTGCACTTTTTGTGTTGCAGTGTCTGCATCCCTTTGGAAGTGATTACCGTATATACTTGAGTATAAGCCGACCCGAGTATAAGCCGAGGCACCTAATTTTACCACAAAAAACTGGGAAAACATATTCCCTCGAGTATAAGCCTAGGGTGAGAATGCAGCAGCTACTGTAAGTGGAAAAGAGGGTCAACAATGTTCATTTGCAGCTTCACTGTGCCCATTTGCAGGCTGACATCACTGTGCCCATTTGCAGGCTGACCTCACTGTGCCCATTTGCAGCCTGACCTCACTGTGCGCATTTGCAGCCTGACCTCACTGTGCCCATTACAGCTCCTCAACTCGACCATCCTCTCACCTACATTCTCTCTACTGTTTGCAATGGCAGGATCCAGTTGGTTCCCCCGACACGTCCCGTTACCTTTGCAGCCTGACCTCACCGTGCCCATTGCAGAATCTGATCTGTGTACCTGAGTCTGTGACATATTCAGACGGCGGGCGTGCAGTTTTAAAAACTTGCGCTCCTCCTTGTGCTGTTCCATGATAGGCGGAACACTCGGTTTCCCAGCAAACACTGTGTTCAGTGTTCTGCCAATCACGATCGTCCTCTTGTCTATCACGAACGAGGGGGCGATTGTGATAGGCGGAACACTGAACACAGTGTTTGCTGGAAAACTGAGTGTTCCGCTTGTGTTCAGTGTTCCGCCTATTACGATCGCCCTCTCATTCATGATAGACGAGAGGACAAGAGGGGGATTGTGATAGGAGGAACACTGAACACAGTGTTTGCTGGGAAACCGAGTGTTCCGCCTATCACGGAACAGCACAAGGAGGAGCGCAAGTTTTTAAAACTGCACGGCCGTCGTCTGAATATGTCACGGACTCAGGTACACGGATCGGATTCTGCAATGGGCGCGGTGAGGTCAGGCGGCAATGGACTCAGGTACGCTGACTCGAGTATAGGCCGAGGGGGTCATTTTCAGACAAAAAAAAGGCTGAAAATCTGACTTGTACAGAGTTCTTCACACAAGCAAGAAATTAGATTTCAAGGGGCATTCTGTACACCAAGGGCTAGATTCAGGTACAGTTACACCGGCGTATCAGTAGATACGCCGTCGTAACTCTGAATCTACGCCTTCATAAATTTAAGCGTATTCTGGAAACCAGATACGCTTAAATTAGGCTAAGATACGAGCGGCGTAAGTCTCCTACGTTGTCCTATCTTAGGATGCATATTTACGCTGGCCGCTAGGTGGGGCTTCCATTGAGTTTGGCGTAGAATATGCAAATGAGCTAAATATGCCGATTCAGAAACGTACGTGCGCATTTTTTTACGTTGTTTACGTAAGGCTTTTTCCGGCGTAAAGTTAGTCGAACAAATAGCTGGCCTAGCCAATGTTAAGTATGGCCGCCGTTCCCACGTCGAAATTTGAAAATTTTACGTTGTTTGCGTAAGTCGTCCATGAATGGGGCTGGACGTAATTTACGTTCACGTCGAAACCAATATGTCCTTGCGGCGTACTTTGGAGCAATGCACACTGGGATATGTCCACGGACGGCGCATTTGCCGTTCGTGAAAAACGTCAATCACGTCGGGTCACGAGTCATTTACATAAAACATGCCCCCCTGTTCCACATTTGAATTAGGCGCGCATAGGCCGGCCCATTTACGCTACACCGCCGTAACTTAGGAGGCAAGTGCTTTGTGAATACAGCACTTGCCTCTCTGACTTACGGCGGCGTAGCGTATATGCGATACGCTACGCCGCCTCAAAATTTCGCCGACATACCTGAATCTAGCCCCAAGTGTGTGTACAGAATGCCGCCAGGTTGCCATATTGCATTGAGTATTAAAGAAAATTACAGCAGCTGCAGCTTGAAAATAAAAATAAATGTACCTTTAATACCATTCAATTGCACTATGGCTTGTGTAGCAATTGTATTATATCTTTTTTTTTTTTTTTGCTATAGTTTTTCCATGGAAGTGGAGTTACCCTTATAGGTTGAAAATGTGTTGAAAGCGAGTTATGCTTTTTCCCAGTGATTAACTTTAGGAAGAAAAATTCTAAGAAGCAATTCTCAAGCTATTATAAAGTGTTAGGCCTCGTACACACGACCGAGGAACTCGACGGGCAAAACACATTGTTTTGCCCGTCGAGTTCCTTGTGAAGCCGCCGAGGATCTCGGCGAGCCGAAATTTGCCATTGAACAACGAGGAAATAGATGTTCTCTATTTCCTCGCCGAGGTCCTCGTCGGCTTCCTCGGCCGAAAGTGTACACACGGCCGGGTTTCTCGGCAGAATTCAGCTCCGACCGAGTTTCTGGCTGAATTCTGCCGAGAAACTCGGTCATGTGTATGGGGCCTTACATTTATCCACTGAAGTGACTAGCCTCTGGAGAAACACAGAGATAAAAAAAAATATCCTCCTACATAAGTTGTACCTGTTTAACTGCTTCACTCTTGTCTCTACAGCCTCCTAAAGGACACGTTTTACACAGCATTTCTGGGATTCAGAAGGCAGAGGGTGGGGATACGATGTCACACACTGTGCAGTACAAAGAGGAGAGCTGAGTGGAGGGAATGGACACATACCCCCTCTACACAGTCTCATAGGGAAACATGCACAGTTGAGGTTGTCAATCACCTGCTGAGTGCTTGAGGGGGGGTGGGGGTGGGGCCATCTCCTGGGATTGCCTGGTGTCAGAATAGGCTCTTAGATGTGACTCATGCAGATAACAGGGAAATGAAAAAGGAAACAGAAATCACACTAGGTGCTTTGGATCAAGGCAAATACAAACTATAGAAAGATATGTTTTGTTTATTTTAAATTTCAGTGGTTTACAACCACTTTAATACAAAAAGAATCTACACAACTAGCACAACGTTTTATTACATAATGTGAAACTTTGAAAAATGTATTTACAATTTTCTTATTTTATCAACAAGTTATGGCAAAGGTAAGAGCAAAGAAAACATATATATTTATTCTGTCCTGCCTTATGTGTTTCAAAAAACTGTAGCCATGGTATAATATTTGAGCACTTACATTGACCCATGGGTGTTCAAGAACCTGCAGAGCAGAATACCTTTGGTCTACTTCAACCTGCAGCATCATGGTGATTAGTCCCTAAAAAAGAGAGATGGAGGTGGGTATTAAAGCAACATCAAAATACTTTCCCTATCGTCATATTATACCCCGTCTGCTATCATGACCTGTCCTGTGTACACAACAATAATAAAATCCTGTTTTACTATATATCCTCTATAAAACAAATAAAAAAAATCTGTCATGTACCCTTTTTGGTATCAAAAAAGTCCCAGTCATTATGATTAATTTTAGTCTATGCTATCATAATAATACCATATAATACCATATATTAATCATCCATAAGGCACGGGATACTATATCTACAAATAGAACTTAACCATCTGTGATTGGTTCTGTTAGTGCTCATCAGAGCCCCCAGCAGCTGCTTATAGGGTTTATTGATTAGATAATATGTACTGTACTCAGCTTAACAGTGTTGGCACAGTCCAAAGCATGCAGGGCCTGAAAGCAAATTAAAAGCATATCTACATTATAGCTAGTTACTATGGGCCAGATTCACAAAAGAGATACGACGGCGTATCTCCTGATACGCCGTCGTATCCCTGTTTCTATCTAAGCGACTGATTCATAGAATCAGTTACGCATAGATATCCATAAGATTCGACAGGTATAATTGTTTTACACTGTCGGATCTTAGGATGCAGTACCGCGGCCGCCGCTGGGGGGAGTTTGCATCATAAACCAGCGTCGGGTATGCAAATTAGTAGTTACGGTGATCCACAATGGATTTTCGCGTTCGCTACGTCGCCGCCGGCGTAGGTTTTCATCGCAAGTGCTTGGTGAATCAGGCACTTGCGATGAAAACTTGCGGCGGTGTAACGTATCTACGATACACCGTTTTATAGAGGATATATAGTAAAACAGGATTTTATTATTGTTGTGTATCGTGTATCTACGATACGTTACGCCACCGCTCACCTACGTGAATCTGGCCCCCTGATCTGAAGCCAGCAAGGTATAACCTATGGGCTCACTGGTGGTTATAGATGATAAGGCACTGCTGGTTTTAAATTCAAAGATCCAAGATCAGATATGAAATTCATTCTTCTTAATCATAATCTGCTACTGCATAAAGCAATGACATATTTACACACCTTTTACAGCAGTGGTCTCAAAAGTGAGGCCTAGGGGCCAGATGTGGCCCTTTGCTTGCTTTTATTCGGCTCTGGGGGCACTATTTTATCTACTGATACCAACAATGGGGCATAATTCTCCTTACTGACATCAATGAAGGGGCACAATTCCTCCCAATGACACCAATGATGGTGCAAAATTTCTTCCAATGACACCAATGATGGTGCACAATTTCTTCCAATGATAGAAATAATTCCTCCCAATAACACCAACGAGGGGGGCCCAAAGACACCAATGGTTAAATACAATTCCTCCCAATGACACCAATGATGGGACACAATTCCTCCCAATCATATCACTAATGGGGTACAATTTCTCCGACTGACACCAACGATGGGGCATTGTATTTTCCCACCTTTGTCTACTCCCAATGGCCATGATCCGCTCCCCCTAAAGTTTGAAGGGCAGTAAATTGTCCCTTTGTTTAGAAAGTTTGGATAACCCTGTTCTACAGGAACAGGATGTCTAATTATTACATATGATAATAGGCAAAAACATGAGAGAATCAAAATCGAATTCCCCTGTTAGTACTGCACTCTTCTGACAGTTTCATTGAACCATGCCATGAACCATATTCTGATTTTAGTATTACTAGTTTTCCTGTTACCTTTGCAGAGTCAGACACATTATCCCAGTAAGGTGATGGAAAATCCACTTGTCCCATTAAGATTTGATCAAAAAGTACTTCCTGGTCATCTCCGCTTCTAAGTAACACGGAAAAGGTATAAAAAAATGCATTTTGTGCTAGATAGTAATAAAAAAATAATAATAACATGCACAGACTATTTTAACCCTCATATCAGTATATCACAAAGAATTTACCATTTTAAAATCATTCCAAGACAGATGTATACCGCAACCCCACAGAAAAAAAATGATGTGTGAAATTTGAATGCAAACATTTATAGAATTTTTGTTATGTTAAGAAACTAAGAAAACTGCATATATGTGATGAATATGTATGCAATTGATCAGACCTGCACAATGCCTATTCCTTCTAGCTATTCAAAATTACTAACTTCATGCTTAAAGTCATTCTTGCCAACTGTGTCTAATTTCCTGCATGAAATAACAATTTTTTTTTTTCTTGTGGACAACTATGTGATAAAATGCTAAAATGTTATTGTCACTCAGCAATAAAAATAGAACCCACTTGGAACCTCAAATTAATATTTTTGAAAATGCAAAGAAACCGGAGATCTTTCCAGAAGGCTTTGGTGTTCATTCATGAGTATGGCCTTGTACACACGACCGTTTTCCTCAACAGAATCCATCAAGAAACTTGGTGGCAGAGCTTTTTTGCCGAGGAAAACGGGCGTGTGTATGTTTTTCATCGAGAAAACTGTTGTGGAACTCAACGAGAAAAAAAGAGAACAAGTTCTCTTTTTCCTCGTCGGGAGTCTCAATTTCCTCGTCATGTTTCTCGTCTGGCTGGTTTATGACGAGAAACACGATCGTGTGTATGCTAAGAAACCCGCGCATGCTCAGAATAAAGTATGAGACGGGAGCGCACCTTCGGTAAAAGTAGCGTCTGTAATGGAGATAGCACATTTGTCACGCTGTAACAGACTGAAAAGCGTGAATCGTCTCAGACCAAACTTTGACTTAACATTCAGTAAAATGAGATTAGCAAAATCAGCCCCAAGGGTTGTGCCAGTGGAATCGAACTTCCCCTGCCGTCATATGTGTCGTACGTCACCATGTTTGAGAACGACGAGATTTTGTCTTGACAGTGTGTACGCAAAGAAAGCTTGTCAAGTTTCTCGACAAGCCTAACAAGGAACTCGTTGAGGAAAGCGATGTTTCATTTACGACAAGTTCCTCGGTCGTGTGTACGAGGCCTAACAGTGTATATGCAGCATTGAACAACCTTATTAGAAAAAAATATACATTAAAAGTGGTTGTAAAGGCAGGAAGTTTTTTTTTTTGCCTTGATGCATTCTCTGCATTGAGATAAAAAACCTTCTGTGATTAGCTCCCCCCAACTCCCAAAATACTTACCCGAGCCTCATTTTGAACCAGCACTGTGCCTGAGAACAGTGACGCTGCTCTCTCGCATTGGCGGTTGCTGCTGTCAATCAAATTCAGTAAGCAGAGAGCGATGAGTGGGACCGCGTGTGGCAATAGATGCGCACAAAAAGAGAAGAAAAAGAGCGGAAGGCGCACCGACCTCGTGTGATACTGATAAAAAATATATTTATTCCAATAGTAAAATCAATGGTTATACTCACAAATTTGGAGTTAAAAACAGGCTTTAAAAATGAATACAGCAGATATCCAGCATCGTCAGTGGAACACGAATAATCGTTTGAACCAATCAGTAGAAATAAAAGCTGACGCGTTTCGGGGGCGTACCCCTTTCCTCAGAGCTGACGTGGTCTGCAGTGCTCCCTCGCCGTAGTGATTGTGGCGAGGGAGCACTGCAGACCACGTGGATATCTGGATATCTGCTGTATTCATTTTTAAAGCCTGTTTTTAACTCCAAATTTGTGAGTATAACCATTGATTTTACTATTGGAATAAATATATTTTTTATCAGTATCACACGAGGTCGGTGCGCCTTCCGCTCTTTTTCTTCTCTTTTATAGTTTCATGAATACCCACGATTCTGAGGAGGGCTGCAAGACTCTAGATGATAACTGCACCACTGCATAGTATTCCCTTCAAAATATCAGAGCGCAGGAGACTTGTTCTTGTATATTTAATAGATGCGCACAAGCACACACAAGTGCCCCCAAGGTAAGCAGCCTGCTATGGGGGCATTTAGAAGGGAGGAGGAGCATTGGCAGGGATCCCAGAATAGAAGGATCAGATTGCTTGGTGCAAAACCATTGCACAGACAAGGTAAGTATGTCGTGTTTATTATTTAAAACAAATCTCTTTACAATCAAGTATGAATTCTTAGGTGCAATAACCAATAAAACTAATCAGAATAGAAGCCTCTCAAAATATACCAGCACATTCCAGGTTCTGATTGGCTGCTATGAATTACTACAATTAAGAAATCAAGAACTGAATAAACCACACCATACCAGCTCTTTTTCGAAGGGTACAGTTGTATTACCTTTTAAATATAGTTCATTTTTTCACTGCATTTCCAAATTATAGTATGTATTCAAATATAAGTGCTTGGCTTAGGTCCTTATAGGATTATATAAAAATGAATCCAGGCAGATACCTACCCACGGAATGGAGGAAAGCCACACAGTAGGATGTAAGTTATTACGCCAGCAGCCCATATATCCACCTTTAATCCATACCTAAGGAAACACACATGTTAGTAATCAGCCAGGAGTCCTGACAATAAGGCTCCATTCACACCTGAGCGACAAAACGCCTGAAGCGCGACGCTTAGATACGCTGGAGGGGAGAAAAAACACTAATCTCTATGGAGATGGTTCACATCTCCATAGAGATCCACATTGGATTGTTACCGTTGTGATTGTGACCAGATAACAAAATAAAAATAGTGGCGTGTACTAGGCATAAGAGCAACCTACAGTACAGCTCACCATACAGGTCACAATCTGATTTTGCAATCTACTTTAGATCTTGCAACATCTATGTAGTGCAGGAACCTCTCTGAATGGGTACAATTTGATTAGCTAGATTAGTTAGTTCCTCATATCACAAAGATTTGTTAAATATAGTGTTGATTAAACAAAGATTGTACAGTCAGATTGTAATGTGTGGTAATCCTAGGGGCATGGACCACATTTGGTATCGGTATCAATCTTTGGTTATTAACCACTTGACCACTGGGCACTTAAACCCCCTTCCTAACCAGACCAATTTTCAGCTTTCAGTGCTCTCACATTTTGAATGACAATTACTCAGTCATGCAACACTGCACCCATATACATTTTTTGGGCTTTTTTTCCCCACAAATAGAGCTTCCTTTTGGTGGTATTTCATCACCTCTGGGTTTTTTAGTTTTTGTGCTATAAATGAAAAAAGACTGAAAATTTAATAAAAACTAAAAAAAAATCTTAATTTCTATTATAAAATTTTGCAAATAAGTAATGTGGCACTGACGGACACTGGCAGCACCCATGTGCACTGAAGTGGCAAAGGTGGCACCGATGGGACACTGGTGGACACTGGCGGCACCGATGGTCACTGAAGTGGCATGGGGGCACTGATGGGCACTGGTGGCACCGATGTGGCACTGATGAGACTTGTTGTGGCACTGATGAGACTTGTAGTGGCACTGATGAGCCTTGTGGTGGCACTGATGGACACTAGTGGCACTGATGGGTACCATAGTGGCACTGATGGCACTGCTGGGTACTGTAGTGGCACTGGTGGCACTGCTGGGTACTGTAGTGGCACTGATGGGTATTGTTGTGGCACAGATTGGTACTGTAGGGGAACTGATGTGTAGTGTAGTGGCACAGATTGACACTGTGTGGCACTGTAGGGCACTTCTGGGCACTGTAGTTCTCCAAAAAAAAAAAGTACTCTCTTCTCTCCTCACACGCTGTATCGTTGTGAGGAGAGAAGAGAGCTGGACCTCTCTGTGACCCCTGTTTGTTTACATTGTGATCGCTCCCTCATTGGAGGGAGCGATCACGTGGTAAAGGGCCGCTTTCATTTGTCCTTTACCGTGATCCGTGTTGCGCCAGGTTCCGTGAACCTGGCGAGCACGGACACTGTCGCGAGCGTGCACGGGAGGACATCCATAGACGTCCTCCCAGAATAACTCGACCGCCCTCTTTTGTCTATGGCGCGGTCGTCAAGAGGTTAAAGGTTGTTATTATGATCAGGGATGATTACCATAAAATATGTCTTGAAATGTATTCCTGTGCATGTTTCAGGTTGGGATTATAAATTAAGCCAAACCTTCCCTTTTTTGTCTGCTCTGTTAATGAGTATTGCCTTTGGGTCACTGGGTTTTTCTGGCACTGACCTGTACTCAAGACAAGAGAGGTCATCAGCTAACTTATTATAATAAGGTATCCCATGTGCGCTAATGCACAGGTGTAAAACACAAGGCCCGTGGGCCGAATCCGGCACCTCCAGGCCATTTCATGTGGCACTCGCACCTCTCCTGCAGCTGCAGGAGAGCACCAGCCCTCCTCTGGTCCTCCTCCATACCTTTACTTTCTGCTTTCAAGCAATGCACCCAGATTCTTCCCAGCAGCAGCATAAGCAAAGGGGGGTGCACTGTGAAGGGAGAGTGGTGGACTCAACGTCTGATGGTGGGGTGGCTCTTGACATCTAATATATGGGGAGGGAATGTGCTGGACATCTAATCTTACAGATACAACCGGCCCTTTTGAGGGCAATCATAATGCTGATGTGGTCCACAATGAAATTGAGTTTGACACCCCTGCTCTAATGGATTAAATATTCTATTTGTCAGGAGCATGTAGCACTCCTGCTCCATCACAGCTGCTGGTCTTATTCCAGTCTGAACCCGGACTGTCACTGACTACTGTACCTGTCTGCCAATCGCATGTACCTGTTCAATGTGTTCAGTTCAAGTACTTGTTCACTGTGCTCAGTTCGTGCCTGTCCTGGTGAGGTTTCCAGGCACTATAGCATGATGACATGGGGCAACCAAGTAGGCCTTATGGGAAAGGGGGCTGCTATAGGTGAAGAACACAGATGCTAGCTGAAGTGACACTATTATATGTCCATTGTGCGTATGAACGTTTAAACTCTTTTTCTCCTCCCCTCTTTCTTTTTTTTTCCTTTTTTTTGGATTAGATTTGGGTGGAAGACCATGTCCTGCTTACATTTTGTGGTCATCTTTATTTCTCTAAATGCGAGTATTCGTTTTTTAGGGACTTGATTGCAGTTAATGTTTTGGACATTTCATCATTATATGTTATGTCCTTTTATTTGTTGATCCAGTCAGTTGCAGCAATAGTGGTGTCTTTTGTGTCCCAGTCCAACATCACGGAGCTGAAATCAGCTGAACACGTTCATTCCAGCTGCTACTTGACTTTTTGATCACTGTAAGGCCCCGTACACACGGCCGAGGAACTCGACGTGCCAAACACATCGAGTTCCTCGGCCAGTTCAGTCCTGGAGCCGCCGAGGACCTCGGCGGGCCGAGTTCTCCCATAGAACAACGAGGAAATAGAGAACATGTTCTCTATTTCCTCGCCGAGGTCCTCGTCGGCTTCCTCGGCCGAAAGTGTACACACGGCCGGGTTTCTCGGCAGAATTCAGCCAGAAACTCGGTCGGAAGCTGAATTCTGCCGAGGAAACTGGTCGTGTGTACGGGGCCTAAGTTGTTGTATACAACCCTTTCTGTACAACTTGTTTATATTATAATTTTTGGTCTAATGTTATATTTTTTGCATTTTTTTCAGAATTCATAAATTCACCAATTCCCTAAAGAAGAGGCACAATATTTGAATGTTGAAAAGCACTGGGCTAATTTTTCGCTATTACAGACTTCCTCATACAATACCTGTCGCCGAGAATATGTTTCCAGCACGACGGCATCACGCTGATTCTCGGCGACATGGTGCCGACATCTCGCACTCACTGGAATAGAAAAAGCACATTCCAGCGAGCGCGTCATAGAAGATATTAGTTTCCTGGAGTAAGATCAGAGAGAGAGAGATTAATTCTGATTGGTTGCTAAGGCTAACTGCACTTTACACATTGCTCTTTACCCTACTGAATAAGCTTACATTAGTTGAGTGACCTTCACCTCGACCAACACTGAAATAATTTGTGGAAGATAGTACATGGTTTGTGTCTTTCCCAGCTAACAATATATGAGATACAGCACAGCCCTTGTGCTGCCTTTGTTTCATCTAAGAGGCGTGAAGGATTATATATAAATTACAGATGGTTGATGCAACAAATTCTACACATCCAATCCCACTGTGAATGCATTACAATGAATACTGTACAGTCAATTCTTGTGAAGATTGCGTATAGCCATCACCTTTCACAGTTTCATTGTAACGGTCATAAAGCTGCATGGTGCAGAATATATTAATGTCACTCAGTGACAGAGATGAAACAATATTAATGCAGAGAAGGCATTTTGTTAAGTTGTTTGGTTTTTGAAAATGTTACTAATACTTTACCCAGTCTCTGCAATTATTTCTGGAGCTACATATGTTGGGGTCCCACACACAGTGTATAGAGGTCCATCCACCACAGTGGCCAGTCCAAAGTCTCCAAGCTTTAGTGATTTGCTTCCATCTTGGTGTTCATACACCTAGACAGGAGATAACAATGCTTAACAACCAAATGCAAATATGATATGATATAATATATTATATATACAGTATATATGAAATTCTTAGTAAATGCCATGCAGCCTGGACATGGCTTGAACAATATTCTTTTTAACTTCATCATTTGCATCTGTTTCTTTTTGTAACCATTTCAGCTTCATGTACTTTCCTTTTTAGATAAGATATATAATGAATTTTATCTTTTCTGCAAGTATAGTACGTGCGCAACAGTAGGTGGGGCAGCAAACCTCAAAATAGTGCAATAGTGTAAATAGTGTAATTTAAAAAAAGTTTGGGCCAAATCCTCAAAAATCCTGCCTAACTTATCTTTTCCCATTTAAGTTACTCTGACTTAAAATTTCTACCTAAGTGCCCGATCCACAAAGCACTTACCTAGAAATTTCAGGCCGTGTAACTTAAATGTCTCCGGCGCAAGGCGGTCCTCTTCTGCAGGGGGCGATGACAATTTAAATGAGGCGCGCTCCCGCGCCGGCCGTACTGCGCATGCTCGTGACGTCATTTTTCCGACGGGCAGCGCGCAAAATTACGTTACGTCGGGCTTTGTGGATTGCGACGGGACAATAAAGTTGCGTCGGGTAAAAAAAAAGTTACGCGCCGAAAAAAAAAAATCAAAATTAAAAAAAAAAACGCGGCGATCGAAAAAAAGATCTGTTTTTACAAGGTGTTACTAGTTTACACTTTTTTAAAAGCAGAACTAATTTTACGTATGCAAACGTAAACTTACGCAGAAAACACAAAGCTGAAAAACTTTGTGGATCTCCGTAAGTCCTCATTTGCATACGCAAAGCGGCATTTCGACTCGAAATGCCCCCAGCGGCAGATGCGGTACTGCATCCTAAGATCCGACAGTGTAAGTCTCTTACAGATGTCGGATCTTCTGCCTATCTTTGGAAAACTGCTTCTGAGGATCAGTTCCAAAGATAGGCACAGGGATACGCAGGCTGAACAGCAGTTCCGCCTGCGTATCCCTTTTGAGGATTTGGCCCTGTATCTTTAATCATTGCTTACATATTTTTGTCCAGCACTGACATGATTATTTTTATCAGAGTTCATAGAGCCCTGTCACCCAAAGCTCACAATTTAAAGTTCCAACCACACACAGGCCATTACGGAAAAAGCAAACGTATCTATCAGCATGTGTGGAAGTTGGAGCATCTGGAGGACACCTATACAGACATGGAAATAGCATGCAGGTGGTGTCTCATACTGGATTGAAATTAAGGTCCCAGAGCTTCAAGGTAAAAATTCTAACCACTCAGATATGAACATAAGTTGCCCCCACACATCATTCTAAGCACAGGTTCTTATTGTAAAGCTATTTAAAGTAAAGCCCTCATAAAATAAACTAGGGAGCTGCCATTGCTGATCTCCTTCTCAGATTTATAGACACCTGCTTAAAATAAGTAAATTATAGTGGTTCTAAAGGCTGAAGGTTTTTTACCTTCATGCATTGAATGCGTGCAGTGCCATCCCAATCCCAACCTCTCTCAGATCCAGCGATGTTCACAATAGCCTCGGCTGTCCCAGGACACTCCCTCCTCATTGGTTGAGACAGCACTGAACATAAGTTTCCCCCACACATCATTCCAACACTAGGTGAGACTTCACTCATAACAAGGATTTACCAAAATCCTCTGAAAGCACAGCAATATTATCAAAAGAACTCTTTAGAGAATGCAATAGAGAGAAGGTTAAAACTGATATATAAATAAAACTCTGGTGGGCTAAATCACTCATTGGCTATCTCATAGCATCTTTATTCTTGAGTAATGAGGAATAGGGATGAGCCGAACACCCCCCGTTCGGTTCGCACCAGAACCTTGGAACGGACCGAACGTTCGCGCGAACATTTAGAACACCATTGACGTCTATGGGACTTTAATTTAAAGCGGGGGTTCACCCAAAAATACATTTTTAACATTACATTCAGCCAATTTGTCCTAATGACAATCGGCTGTTTTTTTTTTTGTTTTTTTTCTGTACATACCTTATTTCACCGCCGCTTCCGGGTATGTCTTTTCCAGGACTGGGCGTTCCTATCTGATTTACAGGCTTCCGACCGTCGCATACATCATGAGTTGCCGAAAGAAGCCGAACGTTGCTGCGGCTCTGTACGGCGCCTGCGCACCGACGTTCGGCTTCTTTCGGCAACTCGTGACGCGTAGTATACGACGCTCGGAAGCCTGTCAATCAGATAGGAACGCCCAGTCCCGCAGAAGACATACCCGGAAGCGGCGGTGAAATAAGGTATGTACGACAAAAATTAAAAAAAAACAGCCGATTGTCATTAGGACAACTCGGCTGAATGTAATGTTAAAAATTTATTTTTTGGGTGAACCACCGCTTTGAGCATCATTAAAATCTCTGCGCCTGAATCTTTAGGTGCAAACTACAGAGCACACGGTCAGTAAAAAAACAAGTAGCTTTAGGTGCAAACTACAGAGGACACAGGCAATAAACCACATACGAATACTGCAGCTAGCACAATCACCTGCCTGCCAGTAAATTAGGAAGAACTGATCACAGCGTCTCCCCGCAGGGATATAGTCCCAATATAGGGGGCGAGCACGCTGACTAACCCCCAGCCAGAATGGCTCGGATGATGGTGGAAAGCTTTCTGAGGAGGAACAGGAGGTCAGAAATTCAGACAAAGAAAAAAAACATTTAGAAGGGAAATTAAAGGAAAAGGTAAGTGAATCAACAATGCACTAGCTTAAAGGAACCTATTTAGAAAAAAAACATATCTTTACAACCCCTTTAAGTGCATAGATCTATGGCACATGTATTTATTCAAACAATGTGCAGAGACAGAATTGTTCCACTCTCTCATTTTTTATAAGAAAACATTCTAGAACCACCAGAGATAATCTACTGATAATTATCGAACCATAAATCAAAGCATTTTTGCTTTAAAGGCAGCAAAGACATTCCAGCTCATCCAGATAAAAAGCTAGAGAAATCGCCAAACCAGAGAATTCACGCTTGGTTTGACTTCCTGCTGGACAGACCTGCAACACTTCTCAGTAGTCATTCCCAATTAATTGGGATACTTTTTGCATTATATCACGAGAACATAATAATTTAATCAGGAGAACAATTCTGTAGCCTTATTCCAGCTCTGGTGCTGTAAGAGTTTCAAGTATAATAGCTGCCTCATTATCTCTGCTATTTATGACAATTTAGCCCAGAGAAACATATGTTAAACACATTGCAAGCTAGCGAAAAGAAAAACAACACAGTTCTGCCTAGTCCTGCCAGCTACCTGACAATCAGCAAAATATGTCATCATTTGCTTTGGAAGGAACAACAGAGAATGCCAGGTTACCATTTTTGCCTCCTCCTGGCAGGGAAACTCAGACGATGGAAACAATTATAAAGCGCTAACCTCCATTTGCCCCCAGGAAAATCTCTTTACTCTAAATTT
This sequence comes from Rana temporaria, assembly GCF_905171775.1. Taxonomy (NCBI): domain Eukaryota; kingdom Metazoa; phylum Chordata; class Amphibia; order Anura; family Ranidae; genus Rana; species Rana temporaria. Next base: position 75,930,569 of record NC_053490.1, on the reverse strand, counting down.
GTGAAATGGTGAAGAAGATGAACTAAAAAAAAGAAAATCTGACATTTTTATTTCATCCTCATGATATTAAATGGAATGAATTGTGCAATTTCAGTAAGCAAATTTAATTATTTCTGCGGTACATTTTATAGGAAGGTTATTTTCACAATCCAGGATAGCAATACAATACATTACATTACATCAAATGGCATTTTTATATGGTAGGTCGTTAAAAAAGACAATCAGCTCAACAAATACAATATGAGTAGCAAGCTATTCAAGGCAATCCATAGTCTGAATGACAGATGAGCAGTGTCAACCAGCGTGGCTGCATGTACAGTAGTGTGTCATTTGTATATTTAGAAGACATGTCTGAAACAGTGTGCATACAAACACCATCCGTGCTTTCGTTTTTTTTTTGTTTTGTTTTTAAACATCAAAAAAGGCAGGTATAGTAGCAAGAACAGAAACAGAGAAGTATAGGAGAGAGTCTGGACTGGGGAAAAAGGGAAGGGGGATGGAAATAAGTGGAAATGAAAGGAGAAGATAGGAGGAAGTAAGTTCACTTGGTCGGAGGGGAGGGCGTGAGAAAAGTGGAGGCCCTTATGAGTGGTCAAGAGTGAAGGAAAAACAACCCTTGGTAAGAATGAAGCCTCGTACACACGACCGAGGAACTCGACGGGCGAAACACATAGTTTTCCTCGTCGAGTTCCTTGTTAGGCTGTCGAGGAACTCGACAAGCTTGCTTTGCGTACACACTGTCAAGACAAAATCTCCTCGTTCTCAAACGCGGTGACATACAACACATACAACGGCAGGGGAAGTTCGATTCCACTGGCACAACTCTTGGGGCTGGTTTTGCTAATCTCATGAGTTTGCGTGTTAAGTAAAAGTTTGTCAAGAGACGATTTGCACTTTTCAGTCTGTTACAGCTTGAAAAATGTGTTATCTCCATTACAAATGCTACTTTTACTCCCGTCTCATACTTTATTCTGAGCAAGCGCGGGTTTCTTAGCATACACACGCTCGAGTTTCTCATCGGAAACCAGCCCGACCAGGAACTCGACGAGACAATTTGAGACTCCCGTCGAGGAAATAGAGAACTTGCTCTCTTTTTGGCTCGTCGAGTTTCTCGACAGTTTCCTCGACGAAAATGAACACACGACCAGTTTCCTCGGCAAAAAAATATCTCCCAGCAAGATTCTTGCTGGTTTTTGCCGAGAAACTTGGTCGTGTGTACGAGGCCTGACTCTATTCTTGCATGTAAATTGTATATTGTAAAACTATGCTTGTCTAAATGTTTCCTCCTGGTGTTTGAGTTAGACAGTCAGGTCTTCCATAGGTCTGATGTCATTCATTTTAGAGAACCATGAGCTGAAGGATGCCTCCAAAGGGTGAGTATGCAAACTCTTGCTGCATTTTAAAAGTGTATAATGCTGCGTACACATGATCGGACATTCCGACAACAAAACCGTGGATTTTTTTCCGATGGAACGTTGGCTCAAACTTGTGTTGCATACACACGGTCACACAAATGTTGTCAGAAATTCAGAATGTCAAGAACGCGGTGACGTACAACACTACGACGGGCCGAGAAAAATTCAGAAGTTCAATGATTCCGAGCATGCGTCGAATTGATTCTGAGCATGCATAGGATTTTTGTGCGTCGGAATTGGCTGCAGACAATTGGAATTTCTGACAAGGACTTTTGTTGTCGGGAAAATTGAGAGCCAGCTCTTAAACATTTGTTGTCGGAAATTCCGACAGCAAGTGTCCGATGGAGCATACACACGGTTGGATTTTCCGACAACCAGCTCACATCGAACATTTGTTGTCGGAAATTCCGACCGTGTGTACGTGGCATTAAAAGGGACTTGTACCTGTGTCTGGAAAGAGTATAGAGATGGAGAAGGTAGGCTGCCAGCTCATTTCCAGGCTCCACATCCGTCAGTTTTAGGGTTAAGTAACGTTTTTTTTTATGTGACTTAAAATATTTATATGTTTGCTCTTCCATGTTTTTGTTGTATTAAAGTCCAGTTTCCGTTTTTTTAAACAATTGCCTTTCACTTCAGAAAATAAAAACATCAGCTCTAGATTAAATACTCACCTTTCTCTCTCAGACTCACTGCGCTGAGATCTGGTGTTGGTCCTCTTCTGGGATGAATCTTGCCCAGTATCATTCAACCCACTTCCCGTGAGCCCAAGGCATCAATGACACTACCCCCTGAGGGAACATCATGAAGCCGTCCTGGGCTCACAGGGAAAAAACGAATGGAGTTTTAAAGTTTGTAAACCCTGAGGCCTCGTACACACGACCGAGAAACTCGACGGGCCAAACACATCGTTTTGCTCGTCGAGTTCCTTGTGAAGCCGTCGAGAAACTCGACAAGCCAATTTTCTCCATTCCCATCAAGGAAATAGAGAACATGCTCTCTTTTTGGCTCGTCGAGTTTCTCGACAGTTTCCTCGACGAAAATGTACACATGACCGGTTTCCTCGGCAAAAAAATATCTCCCAGCAAGTTTTTTGCTGGTTTTTGCCGAGAAACTCGGTCGTGTGTACGAGGCCTCACAGACCACTTTGACCTGCAGGTAAGCCTAGAGTAAGGCTTACCTGTAGGTCCAAGAAATATCTCCTTAACCTACACAGAGATATTTCCAAGAAAGACAGCACCGATGTCTACAGTGCATGCACAGTAGACAACGGCGCGCAGGCACACTGAGCGTGCTGCTACTAACGGCATCATGACATAATCGCTGCTCCAGTCAGTCACAGCGCCGGAGCAGCGATACCCGGAAGTCACTCCGGATATCATGGCGGCGACGGAGGAGGTGTCAGAGGACCGCTGCGGGGGTTTTGTTCTCAGGTAAGTAATTCATAATGCTCATTATGCCTTTGTCTTGCAGGTTTTTTTTTAAGAGAGGGTTTACTTCCTCTTTAAAGTATAACTAAAATCAAATTTTCTTTCACGTTTTGGATAGAGTGGAGAGGGATTAGAACCAATGCCAGTTTTTATAGCTGCCTGTGCCCCCGTTAAGGAGATTCCCCCGCTCTATTTGTTCTTTTTAACCTTTCTCATTGAAAGTGAAAGTAAAGAAAATCACAAATGTTGGGTTGTCCTCAGAAAAGTAATAGAGGGGAGATCTTCCAATGGGGACACTAGTTATGGTGACCTGGGGGTCTCCAAGGAATTCCATTAATTTGCAGGTATTTCCGCACACTTCCTGTTTGGCTATGGGACAGGAAGTAAAGGGAAATCTCTGCAATGAGACACAAATGGTGAAAAAATATCTGCCAGGGACTATAACCCTCCCTTGCTCTATCCAAAATGAAAAAAAAAAGTTTTGTCTATAGTTCTAATTTAATAAAACCCCTCCCTCTTCTATTCAAGCCTCATAATATAATGATTTTACTATAGGGTTATGTCACATTTATGATCCACTTACTGGTCAGGGCATGCTATCAAAAGGATCACTAAAAACTGCAGAGGAAATACGTCCACGTGTTGCTAAATCGCTGTCTGGATGAGAGAGACTTTGCTTCCTCACCGATGAAAACACAGCAGCATGCCAGCAAAAGAGTGACTTTTCACTTATCTGGCCAGCAAGAAATGAACACATGGAAATAGGTGAGGATTTCTATACCCTGTTTAGCCCTTTCATGCTGCTTCCATCTGCTTCTGTCTCCTCTTAGGCCTTGTACACACGATCAGTTCAAACTGATGAAAACGGACTGAAGTCCAGTTTCATCAGTCCAAACCTACCGTGTGTATGGCCCATCAGACTTTTGTCCTTCAGGCCAAAGTTTTAAAACTTGCTTTAAAATCGGACTGATGGACTGATGACCGATCGGTCAAAACCGATGGTTAGTACGCAAAAGCATTGGTTCAAATCCCACGCATGCTCAGAATCAAGTCGACACATGCTTGGAAGCATTGAACTTCGTTTTTTTAGCACGTCGTTGTGTTTTACGTCACTGCGTTGGACTCGATCGGATTTTGAACTGATGGTGTGTAGGCACATCAGACCATCAGACCATCAGTCCATCAGACTTCAGCCTTCAGTCCGTTTTCATCAGTTTGGACTGATCGTGTGTGCAAGGCCTTAGTCCCTGTTTTTCTTTTCCAGGGACTCCGCCAAGCGCGTCAGGGATCCAACGGAGTAAATGACCACGCTATATCAAGATGCCATTCAACTCTACTATAGCAATCCTGTAGTTCCTGTCCTGCCGGTGACAAGATCTTTAGTCTGGCATGGACGTTGCAATAAATATCTACGTTCTGTGAATTAAGTGTAAAAATTTGGTGCAAAAAAAAACCACGTACATCCCTCTCAATGTATGTAAATGTATACACTGCATATGTGTAATTTGGAGGTAACTTGGGGTAAGGGATCAGACTTGGCTAGCAATCATTAGCAATTTTCTCTGAAGCATGATGTCATGGTATTTTTCCTGAAAAAGTCAATGAATTTCATAATGACACATGTACAACAGATGAAAATATGATTAGGTATTTTATATATACTTATAATAATATGTTGAACTTTCCCCTTACATTAAAGCAGACCTTCAATCATGAAATGAACCTTCCTCCCCCTACCTCTTTCCCTCTTGCACATACTTTTTTCATCTTAGGAAATGTAACATTTTTTTATATCTTTTTTTTTTTTTTTTTTTTTAAATCAGAAAAGTATTTATTCTTTTAAGAGAAAAGGCAGTACAAAATACAAGACATGTACAGTACACATAATTGACCCAAAACAAACAAGGGCCACACAGGATATGTATTCAGTTGAACAATAAGCCAAGGAGCAACAGTTGAGTTCAATAACAGTACTGAAGTAATCATCCTGTACATCTGTTACATCACCTCTCGATACATCAAACAGGAGAGGTATAGAAATAATAAAAAGAAATCATACAACAGGGAGAGAAAAAAAAAATAAATAATAAAAAACAAACAAAAAAAAAAAAAAAAGGGGGGGGGGAAGAACCAGCCCAGCCTGATGCCATAGGTACAATTTTTGTCAAGGCACCCATCCCAATAACCTCTCGACCGGTAGTTTTTGGGATATGACCCCATCCTACCATTCTACTCAATCAGGGCCTCATCCGAGTAACAGCCTATCAAGTACCAGTTGTGGGGGGGCCACGTCCGGGGATCCCAGCCAACCCTGCCATATGTTATCAAATTTGCGTGGTGCCTTCCTATGTGAGTATGTATTCCTTTCCCTTATAAGAATCCTATTAACCTCCTGGATCCACTGTCGGCTCAGTGGAACCCGGGTAGACATCCAATATCTCGCAATAAGCTTTCTTGCCAGATACAGTAGTCTAATCAAGGCAGTGTAAACAGGAGGCAAGTACAGGTCCTCATCTATACCCCCCAGCAAGCACACCAGCGGACTTACAGGCAACTGGACCTGATAGGTAGAATTAATGATCTTAACCACAGCGTTCCAGTACCTCACTAACTTGGGGCACCTCCACAGCATGTGGATGAGGTCTCCTGGGTGGGCCTGACATTTGGGACAAATGGGTGTATCACGTCTACCCCAGCGATGTAGTTGTACCGGGGTCCTGTAGACTCTATGAAGAATAAACAAATGCGACAATCTTTGGGCTGCCGAGACTGAAACCAAAGGACCTGCCCGCAGTACCTGCTCCCACTGCTCCCCATCTATGGGCCCTATGTCACTCTCCCATTTCCCTCTGCAGGGCAGAATATCAGGTGCTTGTATGGGTGCCAATAATTGTAAGTAGGACCTGGAAATAAAACCCTTTTTCTCCGAGCCCAGAAAACGAGAGTCCTCCAGGCGCAGAGTGGAGCAATGACCCTGGGATCTAATCGCATGTGCCAGCCTGACATATTGATACTGTGACCTATCCAATATTGGGAATTCCACCTTCAGCCGTTCAAAAGATTTCAGGGCCCATCTAGGATTTGGCTCAAATATTGAATGCCCGCTGCCTCCCATCTAGAACAGTCCCGTATTTTAACTAGTTCGGTATAGAACCTGTTCCGCCATATGGGCGTACTAGGCAGGAAGCCTGCAATCCCCATTCTCCTTCTAATAGCACTCCATAATTTTTTAAGAAGGCAAACCGTAGGGCATGTTTCAGGGGCACCAGGGAAGCCCATCTCCATATGTGATAGCGCAGAGTACGCAGTGGTTGGGTCAATGAGCAAGTCCCTAGAGGGGTCTGTCACTGTCGGCTGATTCCACCCTGCAAAGTGTTGTAATTGGGCTGCATAGAAATATGTCTGAGCATGAGGAACCGCCATTCCCCCCTGATCCTTCGGGTATTGTAAAGTGAGAAGTTTTATCCTGGCTACTCGATTATTCCAAATAAGGGACCGGAATTGGGAGTCTATACGCTGAAACCAACACTTCGGGATCCACACCGGGGCATTATGCAAGATGTATAGCAACTGAGGGGCCCAGATCATCTTGATCAGGTTTACTCTCCCCGTTACTGTCAGAGGTAACTTACCCCAGGCAGAGCATTTAGTTTTAAATTTGTGCAGTAAGGGTTTTAGATTTAGGGACACATAGTCTGTTGGGTCTTTAGTCACTACAATTCCTAGGTATTTGAAGGTTTCCACTAGTTGTATTCGGGACGCTATCTCCGGCAACCTCGATGGCGACTCATCGAGCGGGAGGAGCACCGATTTATGCCAGTTAATGGCAAAACCAGACAACTCCCCAAAGTGCTCGATAAGTTGCATCACGGCGAGCAGAGACCCCTCCATATCCCCCAAATACAGTAGTGCATCGTCCGCATACAAGGACAGTCTGGTCTCTCCATGCCTGCGTCGAAATCCCACAATGTCAGGTGATGTGCGTATCTTAGAGGCCAAGGGTTCCATCGCTAGGGCAAAGAGCAGGGGCGACAATGGGCACCCCTGCCTAGTGCCTCGGAACAAAGGAAAGGCCTCCGACATCTCATCGTTTATCCTAATCCTCGCTGTTGGGGCTGCATATAAAAGTTTTATCCATTTAACAAAATTCTCCCCCAGTCCATATCCATCCAACACTGCCCAGAGATATCTCCACTCAACGCTGTCAAAAGCTTTGGCAGCGTCAAGTGAGAGAATCGCCCTACGACCCGGATTCTCCACCGGCAACTGCATATTTAGGAAGAGTCTCCTAATATTTAATGCTGTGGATCGAGCAGGGATAAAGCCAGACTGATCCACATGGACCAGCCTAGCTATCACCGCGGAAAGTCTTGTCGCTAGAACTCGAGCCAGAATTTTAACGTCCGAATTCAGTAACGATATAGGCCTGTAGGAGTCAGGTTGCAAGGGGTCCTTGCCTGGCTTAGGAAGCACCACCCCCACAGCCTCCCCCATAGATGTCGGCAGACGATTCGACCTAAAGGACTCATTAAGTACCTCCAACAGTCCTGGTAAAAGCGTCCCTCCATATCTCTTATAAGTTTCTATGGGTAACCCATCAGTGCCAGGTGCTTTGCTATTAGCCATTTGCGACACAGCCAGTGAGAGTTCCTCCAATTTAAGTGGGGCATTCAGCATCGACACATCCTGGGCCGTGGCCTTAGGCAGGGCACACTGGTCCAGAAAGCGTGAGACTGCCTCCTCGGTAGGATCTACCTTGGATGTGTATACGTCTTTGAAGAAGTCTGTAAACACAGAGGCAACATGGGCCTGATCATGGACTGTGTCCCCGAGCGGCGTTTGGATGGCATCTATGTGTGCCTTACCCTGTTGTGCTCTCGCGATCACCGCCAGTAGGTGCCCCGTATTTTCCCCTTCATTAAAATATGTTTGTTGAATGAAAAAACGTTTATTTTCTGCTGCGTTCAAAGTGACTTGCTGATATAGAGTTTGGGCCTCTAACCATTTCCTTTCTGTGATATCTGAGGGGTCCTGAATGTATTGTGTTTCTGCCTCTCCAGCCATATTCATAACCGTATTTTCCCATTCTTTGGTTTTCGTCTTAATGTTGGATATCTGTCTTATGATTAGCCCCCTCATATGAGCCTTCAGTGTGTCCCATACCACCGTGAGGTCAGCCGTGCCTTTATTGACAGAAAGGAAATCCGAGATTTCCCTAGAGATAGGGTCAGGGGCGGGAAATAGTTCATACCAAAATGGGTTTACCTTCCACAGTTTAGTTTGTGGTTGGTGACCGAACTTAACGCCTATTACCAGGGGGGAGTGGTCCGAAATATTCCTAGGGGCATAGAGAACCGAATCCATCCTATCTTGTGCTCCTACATTTCCCAGACAGAGATCAATACGTGACAGGCAATGGTAGGTGGCTGAGTAGCATGAATACACCCGTAATTCAGGGTTCCTCTCCCTCCAGACGTCCCGTAAACCCAGCTCATTGATCAGTTTAGCTAATGGGGTCATACCCCCTATACCCGCCCTACTTCCCGTCTGGGGCGAGAATCGGTCTAGACACCTGTTGAGCACATTATTAAAATCGCCCAGCACCCATATCGGAACATTAGAATGCAAGGCCATGAATTGAGCTAGCTTAGTTAAGCACTCGGGCGTATATGGCGGGGGTATATATATATTGGCAATGATACAACATACCCCCAGAATTTTACACAGTAAAAACACATAGCGACCCTGATCATCAATAACCGACTGTAGCAGCACAAAGGGTGTAGTATTGGCTATTAAAATGCTAACACCCCTGGAATATGCAGTATGGGTAGAGTGGAACTGGGTTTGATAGGAACCTCTTTTAAGAGCAGTCAGAGTATCCGGCTGCAAATGAGTTTCCTGCAGGCAAACTACTGCCGCAGCATGTTTCTTCAAGGCAGAGAATAACGCCACTCGCTTCACCCCATCACTCAGCCCCCGCACATTCCAGGAGACAAAATTCAATACGGAAGCCATGTTTTAAAAGAAGAACAATATTGAATATGGGGCATGTCAAACACATACATCTCGGCAGTACATTACAGGGCTTAGCAATCAGCATCAGCCTCTGCACGTATCTCAACCTCCTATGTCCAGTCCAGTAACTAGCATACGCATCAGCGTGGGCAAATAAGTACATATCACCTGCGGTTAGCACGTGCAGATGTCCATAGAAATGACCGGTATCAGGCCTACCGTGTCTCGATGTCGCAGAGTGTTCCCGGCAGCAGGCTGGAAAAAAACAAAAATCAAAAAAGGGGGACAAAAAAACAAAAAAAGGGGAGACAAGAAATAGCAGCAAAAACAAAGCACACTTTTGCTGCAAGAACAGGTCCTCGCAGGACAAATGGGGAACTGGGGGGGCCCCAACGTTTCGACTCAAAACAGTGATCGAAGGAACTTGCATCCGTACTCCTCACATCAGGACGCTATTAAACAGCCTTGTCAGAGTTCCATCTATCCGCCTTTACAGGAACATAAAATAAGATGACATTCAAATTTAAAACCCCCTGAAGCTTTTAACCACAGACAGGAAAAACTCTTGACTGGCGCAGAAAATCAGATTAAGCTCAATGAACAGGAGGGGGTGCCCCTCTCAAGGAATGCTCCATTCTGTCCAGCCAGGCGGATGCCGTAGCAGGGTTTTCAAAAAAGTGGGTTTCATTATTAGCAACAACACGCAGCTTAGCAGGATAGAGCATAGCGTAGACCACCTCATATTTTCTGAGGCGCTTTTTCACATCAGTAAACTGAGCCCGCTGGCGCTGCACCTCCGCAGAAAAGTCCGGGTAAAAGGATATCCTGACATTATCAATATTCATGAGGTCTCCCTTGGTTCTAGCACATTGTAAAATAGCATCTCTGTCCTTGAAATTCAGGAGTTTAAAAAGGAATGGGCGCGGGGGTGCACCAGGCCTAGGAGGCCTAGCTGGGACTCTATGAGCCCTTTCTACTGCAAACATTTTCGAGAAGGATTGCTCCCCAAACGTGTCGATCAGCCAATTTTCTATAAAAGCCACTGGGTTCTTCCCTTCTGCCTTTTCTGGGATCCCCACTGCCCTTATATTATTCCTTCTTAGTCTATTTTCCATGTCCTCCAAACGGGCAGTGTGGCCAGAGGAGTGAGACTGTAAATGGTGCACTTCCCTGAGCAATGGCGCCACATCATCCTCCACATTGCTCATCCTCCCTTCCAAGTCAGCGGTGCGGTCACTGAGTTTTTGCATGTCATGCCTAAGCAGATTGACCTCTATTTTAACCCCTTTAATTTCAGTAGTCAGGGCAGTAATGGCCACTTTGCATGAGGTGACTGCTGACAGTACATCCCTCAGAGTGGGTTCCGCCATAGGCGCCGAGGGGCCAGGCTCCTCAGTAGTTGCAGGGAGGGGGGCCTGTGTACTCACTGCGTCCCACACGACAGCGTCCGGGGCTTCATCCGACCAGATCAGCCCTGAGGCTTCCACCTCCTCGTGTTCTGCTCGGTCCGGGAGCAGGAGATCTGACCGAGGTGGTATGTCTTTAGTCCCCGGCTTGGTGAAGAGCCGTATAGCTGCCTCTTTCGCCGAGCGCGTGGAGCGGGCGCCATCTTGTCCAGCATGGTCCGCTGCTGACGAGAAGTCTTTCCCCCTTCGGGACATGTTTGCGCGCTGTCCCCGATCCTCTGCAGGTTAGCGGGTCTGTCTGGGTCCCGGGTAGCCGAGGAGTAGAGTTAGCGGAGGTGTAAAGTAGACGGGTCAGGATATATAGCAGGATACCCGGCGGAGCTAGAGCTCAGAGCGTCCTACTCCATCGACTGCAAGCCACGCCCCCATTTTTTTATATCTTTAGTAGTACCACTTTCTGATTCCTTGCCTAGGTGAGGATAATGTAGGTTGGCCATCCGCTGCCTCCTGGGATGTCATGTCCCACATCCCAGGAGGCAGTAATTCAGTGTGGGATATCATGCATATGTGCAGACATGCTGCAGGTCTCTGTCTAGTATATAAGGAATGACAGTGGCTTGTGTGTCTACACATGCGTGAGATCATTGCACAGGCATGCTGTAGGTCTCTGCAAGGTATTTGGGACCTGGCAAAGACCCAGGGTGTATTTGTCCATGCGAGAGATCTCTCTTAACAGGAGTTTCAAGGTGGCGGCACTGAAGCAGGGCAGTGCAATGAAAATTTTAGATGTAAGGAAGGCAATCCTGGCCTCAATGGATAAATAAGCTATGATTTCTTTTACTATCATTCAAGTACAAGTATTAGAGAGTTGACATTTAGGAAAACCTAGCTAATGTGAAGTTGCTCTTTATGTATAAACTGGGGGTAATACTATTTTTCCATACTGTGGGCTCCGTTTTATAGCTCCCATAACCATAAATCTATGTGGCCGTATCATTTAGGACTCCTATTTAATAAATGTGTAATTACATATAATAAAATATTGGTTCCTTATTATTTATTAAATATGAATAGAGTGACTCAATACAGTCCCAGATAATACGAACATGCCATTGCAAAGACTTAAGACCCAAACAGATGAGAGGTCATTCTAAAAAAATGCTATCCATGTCATTGCCAGGAGTCAACATTGACTTGATGGCGCATAATGATTAAAAATAATTGTTCCTACTGTAGGTGTAGAAAAGCATTAACAGTAATCAGGGATGGACTGGCCATTGGGACTACAGGGAGTTTCCCGGTGGGCCGATGGCTCAGTGGGCCGGCTTCAGTGACAACGGACCGCCGCCCCCTCCGCACCTCTATCTCTCCCTTCCCGTAGCGCTCACCTCCTCTCCCTCCCTGCAGCGATCACCTGGGGGGAACAGAGGAGCAGGGGGGATAACAGGAGCATGGGGGAGGTGACAGACAGCTGACTCAACAGCTATGGCCTGGGAGTTTCTCACGTCTGCCTAATCTTGTCCCATAAGGGCAGCACTGAACTGATTCTTGGGTGGCGGGGGGGTGCGGGAGTTGTCCGGCCGCCATGGGAGAGACCTGTCAAAGTGGGCCTGTCTGGATGAAGTCCAGGGCCAAATTTTTGTCCCAGTCCAGCCCTGACAGTAATAAAATCTAATTATATAAAATAAGGCTGCCACCCCCTAAAATATTGCAGCCCTAGATGTAGGCATGTGATGCCTCAAACCATGGTCTGCCCATAGCAAGCAATCACATTAAAGCAGTTTACTGTCCCAATCGTTACATAAAATTGAACACCCGATTGGTAAACTGAAACTACAATTCTACTTTCTGGGGCTTTGTAAAATGTTACCGGTAAAGTTTCAACTAAAATAGGGAACTGTATAACTGTTTCTGAACAGGGTGAGAAATGTTTGGAATTATTTGTGTTTACAGCTCCTATTCTTGTTCTGATGGTTTGGAGAGCAAATTGGTTCACTAGTCACTGATGCAATCCTTGGCATGCACGCGATTCTTTAATGAACACATACAACTGGATCTCATCATCTGCACTAGACTTGCTTGTAGTTAGAGCCACACTTGTCTTTGTCACTGCCAGCGAAGGATGTCTGAGCGGATGACACTTAAGAAATGGATTTTACAATTTTTTTTTGAAAACCACATCTAGTTAAACACATCTGTCTGAAAAATACATGTAGCACTGGCTATAAAATTCTCTTTGAAAATCTTTAATGAAAACAGTGATATGTTAGTGAGGATGTTGTGTGCTGTCACAGCAGGATGACATGCTGCACATTGTTATAGATTTACAATAAAATCCTAAATCCACAATCAACACAAAGCTTTCTAGACTGCTCCTATATCAAAAAAATTTGGTTTAAGAATTAGAAACAATATTATTTTTTTATAAAGCGGGTAAAAGCAACGTAAACGAAAAGCAGACCCTTGCATCGGATCCTTCCACATAATAGCAAAGAGGGGGTCCCTATATTCTGCACCCACATTGTGGACATAATGGAGCTTGCAGAGTAATAATGTATCTCAATGGACAAGTTACTATACCAGTTTTCATATGTGCTATGAGAAATAGTGAGCAATAGCAGGGATCTCTCCAAATAGCCTCATTAATAAGCCTGCAGTAGGTTCCATTAAAAAGGGGAACTCACAAGTTTGTTTGAATATTGTTGAATATTAAATATCAGTAATATTTTTTGGTGATACATACATTGCGAATGCTCTAGACCAGTGGTTCTCAACCTTCCTAGCGCTGTGACCCCTTGATAAAATTTCCCAAGGGGTGGGGACCCCTAACAGTAAAATTATTTTTGTAGCGTAGGTTGTCCGCACCCAAGGCAAGACAAGCAATTTGCGCTCCCTGAGTCCCTTCCACTCATACAGTATTGAACCCCCTTGTGGTACATTTTAGGAAGTACCACTCTCTCTTTGTTCTCCTTTCTTTCCCCGTTATCTCTCTCTAACCTAGTTTTTTTTTTTCCCCTCATCCGTCTCTTTTATTATTTCTCCCCCTGTTTCTTTGTTTTTCCCCCTTTTTCCTCTCCCTTCCATGTATTCTCTATTTGTATTCCTTATCTTACTCCTTGGTGGGGGGAGTGGGATGAGTGGCACTGTTGGTGGGGGGAATGGGATCAGTGGAAATGCTGGGGGGGAGTTCTGATTAGCCAACTTAGGTCATCTGCTGATCTGAGAACTGTAGTGGGGACTTTTAATGGCAGCTATAATCACAGGTAGTGTTACTCACCGTGTCTCCGACTTTATGGTGTCTCATAGCAATGACACCTATGTGGAAATTAGGAGATAGGGTCTCCTCCAGCCCCTCCCACTTCACATTCCTCACCAGTCAGCTGACCTCTAGCCTTCACCCCCCAGCTATGCCGTGAACTTAATGGGGGGCTGCGAAGAGGCCGAGTGGGCGGCCGCAGGCTCCAGGGACAGCCCTGCTGGGTGGGCGCAAAAATACTGGGAGAGCCAGGAACAGCCCAGGATTTGGTGACCCCTGGCAAATCATCATTTGACCCCCGAGGGGGTCCCGACCCCCAGGTTGAGAACCACTGCTCTAGACATTTCACCAATTTATCTGTTTAACTTAAATTCTTGTCTTTTTTTTCTTCATAAATTATTTGTTAAGGATGTGGCTTGGATAAACACAATTCCAAAGTGGTGAATACTAAGGTTCTGGAAAAGCTAAATTACACAGCTGTTTTTGTTGACCCTCCATTTTGGTCTCATCCTAGATGGTTAATTTAGGGTATCCTACCCCCTCCACATCCCAGCGCTCCAGTGAGAGCTGGAGTGGTAGAGCACAGAGTGGTATCTAACAGTCCCCACTCTGTGCTCAGAGTGGACCCAAGGACTGAGCAATCAGCAGTCTTTGATCACTCAGTTATTGGTGTAAAGCTGATGGGGGACAGCTGCAGCTCGAATCAGTGCTGCATATACACAGGTAAGTATGAATGTTTATTTTTTTTAGAATCCCACACTTCACTTTTAATATTGTTCAAAGCTGTGTGCTTAATATTATTTTTTTAAACAGTTTTGTACTGTATGCACTTATAAATTTTTTTGCATGGGTGAAAACTTTAAGCATTGATAGTTTCCCTACAGAATACAACATTCACATAATTATGGTGTCATTATTAGGTACCCTTACAGCAGGGGTAGGCAACCTCAGCCCTCCAGCTGTGGTGAAACTACAAGTCCCAAGAGACATTGCAAGACCCTGACAATCACAGGCATGACTCCTAGAGGAAAAGGCCTGATGGGATTTGTAGTTCCACCACAACTGTGATGCTGAAGTTGCCTACCCCTGCCTTAGAGGATCACTTCATCCAAAACTGGTATTAAAATTTTTGGTAGAAACAAATCATTTCTTGTATCTATTAGGGACTCTAGTGGTGAAACACTAGTGTTTGTAGGTATGCATACCTGCTATGCCCATTATGAAGGTGTCCCACTCTCCCTAATGGATATTTTTTTATTTATTTTGGCAATATTATTGTGCTTATGGTATTCTGGCAAGATTTTAATCTATGGCATTCTGGCAAATACAAGATGGTCATAAAAAATCCAAGTAGACAAGAACATGGTCAGGACTTCTTTCTTTTACTGTATAAAGGTTGATATACATGGAATTGGCTGAATTGAGTTCTGTGCATACCACTGTCTGTTCAACAGGAGCCAGCCGTTAGAACAGCTTCTGTTGAACATCCCTGCTGGAAAACCAGAAGCCAATCAGCGCTTATAAGAAAAAATATCATAGCTGCGCCAACCCTCTAATAATACTAATTAAACTACTCCTTAAACTACTCCTTAAACAGTGAATGTTCAATATTGCCCATCCATAATTAATATTGTGACATCCCGTGCATGATTAGGTGAACAGAAATAAAAATTAAAGATGAGAATCTTAAAACATTCTCAAATAAATTTTTTATTTCTGTTCACCTAATCATGCACGGGATGGCACAATATTAATTATGGATGGGCAATATTGAACATTCAGGGCCAGATTCACAGACATTTGCGGTGGCGTAACGTATCGCATTTACTTTACACCGCCGCAAGTTTTACGGGCAAGTGCTTGATTCACAAAGCACTTGCCTGTAAAGTTGCGGCGGCGTAGCGTAAATCCCTCCGGCGCAAGCCGCCTAATTCAAATGGGCCGTGGATCATTTTTTTTAGGCGTCGCACCGACTTAATTTTTTGAACGTCGACGTGAGTTACGTCCTTTCCTATTCACGGACGACTTACGCAAAAAAAAAAATTAAAAATTTGATGCGGGAACGACGGCCATACTTTAACATGGCAAGTCTAAAGATAGGCCAAGAAATAGCAGCTTTAACTATATGCCGGGAAAAGCCGACTAGTGACGACGTAAGAGAATGCGACGGCCGCGCGTACCTTCGTGGATCGCCGGAAAAAGCTAATTAGCATACCCGACGCGGAAAACGACGCGAACTCCACCCAGCGGGCGCCGAAGTATTGCACCTACGATCCGAAGGCGTACGAAGCTGTACGCCTGTCGGATCGAAGCCAGAAGCCGGTGTATCTTGGTTTGAGGATTCAAACTAAAGATACGACGCGGCAAATTTGAAAATACGCCGGAGTATCAGTAGATACTCCGGCGTATTTCTTCTGTGAATCTGGCCCTCACTGTTTAAGGAGTAGTGG
This sequence comes from Rana temporaria, assembly GCF_905171775.1. Classification (NCBI taxonomy): domain Eukaryota; kingdom Metazoa; phylum Chordata; class Amphibia; order Anura; family Ranidae; genus Rana; species Rana temporaria. The sequence continues at coordinate 75,914,597 of NC_053490.1, read as the reverse complement.
TAATACACAATTAGTATTATTATAGGGTTGGTGCAGCTATCATCTTTTTTCTTGTGACATTAATTACCCCGCATTCCTGGTGGGGAACATATAACTGCAGCAGACTCATTATTTAAAATATATTAATATTTTTTTTTTGCACCGGTGACACACACATCCCACAGATCAGCGCTTATAGCCAATGGCTGCGCTGATCTGTATATTCTGGTGGGGGAAGGGGGCATCAATAGTGTGGTGGGGGGATCCCTGCATCCATATCGCTTGTGTGGATGCAGGAATCTGTCATTTTTATTTTCTCTGTATATACCCTGCTTTAGTCATATAAGAATCCAGAAGCTGACCTTTCCATTCAGGCTCCACCTATAAATAAAATATCACTGTTGGGTGGACTGAATCATCCCGTGAAGATGGCATGGTCTGGTTTTGTAAAAATCAAAGGACTGAAATGAATAAATAATATCGTTTGCTGCTGAACAATTAAACCAAACAATAACGAAAAGTTATTTCTAGCAATGTATTCACAATAAACACCGTCAGTCTCGTTTTACTTTATACACTAATAAACAATGGAAATGAGAGCTGGATTAGTTTCGGTTGCTCATTATAGTGGCTTCTCTGGTAATTGCACAACAGTAATGAAACAGAACTTGTAAGTGTTGTGCACCATATGTAAGCTATTACTACAGAGATGGAGAATGGCTTGCAATGCCTTTGTAGACTGGGTTGCATATGGCGTGACACAAGGAACCTGTTGTTGGAGGCTTATTACACAGCTATAAAGAGAGCATGCTTTTAAACCAAAGATATATTCTGTAGCATGTGTAGCTTCAAAACCAGCCAATTAAAATGTGCTGCGTATTCTCTGCAAAACTGGACCAAGATCAACAATTAATGTTATATACACACAGATTTCCTGCTGAAACCACACAAGAAGACTGTCAAGCCTCATTACATTTTGGATAAAATTTGAATTATTTCTTCAGTTCCACCAATTGGTATTGTACATTTGATGCAGAAGAGTATAAAGTGTCTCTAAAGGCAGAAGAAGGTTTCTTTACCTTAATGCATTCTCTGCATTATAGAAAAAAAAAACTTCTGCATGCAGCTTCCCCACCCCCTAGCCCCTACCTTATATTTATCCGAGCCCGATCTCGATCCAAAGATGTGCATGAGTGCAGAGGTTCTCTCGGCTCTCCTCCACAGCAGCAGGATCCATTGGCTTCAGCTGCTGTCAATCACAGCCAGTGAGGAGGGAGAGTAGGATGGGCCTGAAACCCATTCTGTGTGTCAATAGACACACAGATCAGGGCTCAGAAGTGAGAATGCACGAGTGCTCCTATAGCAAGCAGTTTTCTATGGGGGTACTCAGCGGGGGAGAGTAAGGAGGATCAGGGCTGCTCTGTGCAACACTATTGCACAAAACAGTAAGGTATGACCTATTTCTTTGATATAAAACTGGATGACTAAGAGTTATCTTAAACTCAACCGTTCCAAAACAGAACTTCCCATGTTTCACGCCAGTCGTAAGAGTCAACTGGCTACAACCTGGACACCCCTGCCCATTCTGGGCCAAATCATCACCCCTAGCTCCAAAGTCAAAAGTCTCGGGGTCATCTTTGACACCTACATTAAAATGGATGCACAAATAGGGTCAGTAGTCAGCGGATCGCACCATTTGTTGCGCCTACTACGCAGACTTATTCCATTTATCCCCAAAGAAGACGTAGCAGTCGTGGTGGGAACAATTGTGAACTCCAGACTGGATTATGCAAATGCCCTTTACCTCGGACTCTCAAAGTACCAAATCTCTCATCTGCAAGTCGTTCAGAATACGGCCGCCAGACTCGTGACTGGGAAAAAAACATGGGAATCAATCTCACCTTCGTTGAGAACCCTTCACTGGCTGCCAGTAAAGGACAGAATTGCTTTTAAAACACTCTGTCTGACGCATAAGTGCATCCATGGGAAGGCTCCGCAATATCTTTGCGACAAGATAGAACCCCACAATTCCAATCGCGTTCTGCGTTCCACTGACTAAAATCTGGTCAAGGTACCCATAGCCAGATACAAGTCCAAAGGAGAAAGAAGGTTTGCTTTCCAAGGTCCCAGACTATGGAACGCTTTACCAACCAGCATTCGGTTGAGGAAAACCACCTGGCCTTCAGAAGACAGATTAAAACTCTGCTCTTTTGATGTCAAGAGACAGGAACAACGAGCGCCCAGAGGCGATTTAGTTTGCATGTGCCACGCTATATAAGTTTTTCATTCATTCATTCATTAATTTATGATTTTAATTTAAAAGAATTCCAACCTTTGATATCAATTAAATAAAAAGGGAAGGAAGGGGGGGGGGGGGGTGGAGTGTCTGTTCAACCCTTCCCTATAACTTTTTATTTAGTAAATATTTTATTAATGATAAAAATATACACTTTTATGAATTTTACTGTGCTCACTGTGGTATGGTGGCATTCATTTTGATTGGCACTCTAATGCGCTACTACAGTAGTGAACAACACGCCTGCATTGCAGCGTAACACAATGCACATGACATCACATTAAAGAAGTGTGGACTTTGAAAAAACAAACACACACACTCTGTGTGATGCTGCAGCTGTCCCGCCTTCGCTCTAAGATGATTTCTGAGCAATCACATAACTGCTGATCGCTCAATTCTCATTCTTCTCAGAGCAGAAAGTGATGACTGTCAGTCACTGCTCTCTGCTCTGCCCCCCTAGTGCTCACTAGAGTGCCAGGTTGGAGAGGTGCAGCCAAACAATATGGTCAGGATCCTTCCAGAAACTAGAGCAGCCCTGTGACGTCAGCTGACAGTGGGCTTTAGAACTCTATCAGTTGATTCTGGGCCACAGGAGTGCAAGCCCAGGCTATAAGAAGATTGCCAAGACCCCAAAACTGAGCTGCAGCACTGTGGCCATAACCATACAGTGATTTAACAGGACAGGTTCCACTCAAAACAGGCCTCTCCAGGGTCGACTGAAGAAGTTGAGTGCACGTGCTCAGAGTCATATCCAGAGGTTGTCTTCAGGAAATAGATGAATGAGTGCTGCCAGCATTGCTGTAGAGGTTGAAAGGATGGGGGGTCAGCCTGTCAATGCTCAGACCATACGCCACACACTGCATCAAATTGGTCTGCATGGGTGTCATCCCAGAAGGAAGCCTAGTCTAAAGATTCTGGAACCATGTCTTGTGGTCTGATGAGACCAAGATAAACTTATTTGGTTCAGATGGTGTCAAGCGTGTGTGGTGGCAACCAGGTGAGGAGTACAAAGGCAAGCCTGTCTTGTCTACATCCAAGCATGGTGGTGGGAGCGTCATGGTCTCGGGCTGCATCACTGCTGCCGGCACTGGGAAGCTACAGTTCATTGAGGCAACCATGAATGCCAACATGTACTGTGACATACTGAAGCAGAGCATGATCCCCTCCCTTCGGAGACTGGGCCACAGGGCAGTATTCCAACATGATAATGACCCCAAACACACCTCCACACCCCTATTGAGCATCTACGGGGCATCCCCAAACGGAAGGTGGAGGAGCGTAAGGTCTCTAACATCCACCAGCTATGTGATGTCGTCATGGAGGAGTGGAAGAGGACTCCAGTGGCAACATGTGAAGCTCTGGTGAACTCCATGCCCAAGAGGCTTAAGGCAGTGCTGGAAAATAATCGTGGCCACACAAAATATTGACACTTTGGGCCCAATTTGGACCTTTTTACTTAGGAGTGTACTCACTTTTGTTGCCAGCGGTTTAGACATTAGAGGCTGTGTGTGAGTTATTTTGAGGGGACAGCACATTTACACTGTTATACAAGCTGTACACTCACTACTTTACATTGTAGCAAAGTGTAATTTCTTCAGTATTGTCACATGAAAATATATAATAAAATATTTACAAAAATGTGAGGGGTGTACTCACTTTTGTGTATCTGGTCCTTTAAATGGACAGTTTGTTCAGTTTTATGCATTCATTGGGTATTCCATTTTAAGACAAGCTGAATCAATTGCTGATGGATGATTTTTGTCCTGGGCATTCTTCTATGTAAAAAGATGCTGCAGGCTGAATCTGGAAAGGTTTCTTCACAACTAATGGATCAGCCAGGCTCCTTAGTGAGTGCCGTTCCTATTGTGTCTCAGACTATTAATGACTGCTGACATGACTGCTACAGCCTTGCCATAAAAACCTCCAATCTATAATAAAATATATATTTCAATGAGAAGAATGTTATAAATTGTAGCTGCTAATGGGAACACTATTATTATAATAAATATTAAGCTGGCATTAGTAAGAACTGGCATAGTTATAAGTGTCCTTGTCCAAGTCCACCCAATGTCCAACTCTCTGTCTTCCTAGACAACAGCTGTACTGTGTGCCAGCTTGACAGTTCACAGGAAAATCATTTCTGCGTGAGCCAGCATTCCTGCGCTGCTCTATGGGTAAGTTACTAACGTTTATTTTTTTTTACTTTTTTAGGTCCCTTTACCTCAAAGATGAAAATTTGAAAAACTGAAAAAGTGTGACATGCAATGCTAAAAATGTAATGAGGTGCATTTCGCCTCAGCAGTGTATTAGAGCACTGTAAACGATAAAATACTATTTATGACCGGTTTCTATGAGCTGTTGCATAGTAATGAATGTCTTAATGGCCTACATATCAAAGGTAAATATCAAAAATGCAAAAAAAAAAAAACATAGTTATACACTGTAAATGGCTGTAACAACATAAAGACTGCTGATTTCTATCTCTCCATGATACATTACCGTAAGGCTAAAGTTTTTTTTTTGCATGTTCTGCCTGTGCCTGCATGGGGTTTCTCTAGATACTCTGGTTTCCTTCCACACTCCAAAGACATGCTGGTAGGTTAATTGACTTCTGTCTAAATTGGCCATAGTATGTGTAGGCATGGCTGCGAGTTGGGGACCTTGGATTGTAAACTATTTGAGGGCTGGAACTGATGTGAACAGGTATACAGTACAGTATATGTAAAGTGCTGTGTAAATTGTCGGCAATATAAGGACCTGTAGTAAATAAACATCAAGTGTGCATGAGCCCTCAAAGGTGTAGGGACTGGGACTGTCATTATGATCATGGCCTCTCTACCTTCTGAGTCACTGACCAAGAACATGCAAATACCCAATGAAGACTTAAGTCACCCAAATTGCTTGCTTGTTACCATTTAATGATTTACTTGGTAGCAAATTTAAGATCAGAATTGAAAGCCCTGGAAGCTGCAACTTCAAATTACAAGTCAGCAATGGCAGCTCCCAAATTCCTAGAGAAGTTGGATTGCACACCTTACAGGATTTCCACACTTAGTGTAGAGTGCTGTAGTGAATTGGAGGATGGCACCACCTACAATCATGGTAAAATAGGGATCTTCATCTGCACACCTTAGTATTGTGAAAATATTGTTCTTTACATAAGGTAACAGGCATCACAAGCTGTCATTTCGGGAACTCTAAGGATCCCGTTTTCAAGTTCTCACATGCTTCCGTTAATATGTGTAGCGCCCCCTTACTTTCAGTATGGGCACTACGCTAAAGTTAGTGGGGAATGGGAGAGTTACCTTGCTCCCATTCACTATTTTGTTCAAATTGTGGGACTTCTGTCATTCCAGAAATGTCCACTGGGTCAGTCTGTGGTCCAGGGATGCAATTTCATCCCTGGCCGGCAGTTGGCGCCAGAGGGGTTCTGGCAGAGTAAGCTTCTCCAGCAGCCAATCAGAGGAGTTTTTCCCTCGGGGGGCGTGCTGGAGAGGAGTATATCTGTGACAGGTGTCATGTGTTCTAAAATCTTTGCGGGGTCCCCGTTCCAGGTGCGGCATCCACCTTCAGGGTGCGCGCATCAATGGACCCCGTCGGCGTGGCCCACCTGGCCATAGTTGCAGACCACTTGGAACCTCATCCGGAGGTACAATGGGACCCCAGTGACTGGCTGGGTTCCCGGTTCTATTGAAAGGATCCCAGGCTGGGTGCCGTTCGATTGGGGAGTCGGTTTGAGGAGAACCCGGAGGCAGGTCGTCCAACAGAGCCTGAACGAACCAATTGGGGATCCGGTGACCAGAGTATGGGCAGGTATGTTTGCTGTCATCTGGTGACCGATGCAGAAATCTACTGGGAGGATTCGCTCCATCTATCTATCTAGCTCAGTTATTGTAATTGGCCTGTGGCAGAGGCCCGAGCCAGGTCTGTGAGAGAGGCCTGTTCCTCCCAGAAATCCTAAGTGACATCTCGGCTGCCAGGCCTGTAAAAAAAGATCTGTCCGGGGCACTTTACCCACTAAGTTGGAGTGGCGACGAGTTACAAATTGGTACTATGCAGAGCAGTACTGACTGCTCTATTTAATATCCAGGCCTGATACTGCAAGGTTCTTCCTCTCTCTCTATTCATCAACTTTGCCCTTCCCAATTGATGTTGATGTTGGCCGTGTTGGCCTGGAAAATAAAGCATTGGAAAAAAACTTTATTCACTGTCTGCACCTTCGCTCACTGTTTGTCTCTACAATTGCACCCCTAGACAACGCCAGGGTAACTTAATAGGCCGGTCCAAAATCAAACAGCGGCTCCGTCGGGGGTAGCGCTACATATGTATTTAAACCCAGGAACAAAAATTGAAAATGGTTCTAAAGGCAGAAGCTTAGGCGTGTGCACATGATGTGCCAGGTGTGCCTTGGCACACCTCAAAAACCCTGTGTGGTGCAAATTCCCCCTGTTTAGACCCATGATATTTCACCAAAGCCCCCTAATGGGGCTTTTAAGAAAATTGTAAAAAAAAAAATGATAAAGATAAAAACTATTGACACTGTCCACTGGCCTACTGACATCAATCTCTAGCCTACTGACACCCATTGCTCTGCTGACACTGTCAGTATATATACACATGCACACACACATGTAAATATGTTTGAGCTTTGGGGTGCACACCCTAATGCAATAGGCTGTGCACACCTATGGGCAGAAGGTTTTTTACCTTAATGCTTTCTATGAATTAAAGTAAAAAACCTTCTGGGTGCAGCTCCCAGCACTCCCTTATACCTACCTGAGCCCCATCTCGATCCAGTGATGTGCATGAGAGCAGTGGCTCTCCCGGGTCTCTCTCTCTATATTGGCTCACATAGCAGCGGGAGCCATTGGCACCTTCTGCTGTCAATCACAGCCAGTGAGCCAATGAGAAGAGAGTGGGGGGTGGTGGGAAGCCACACTCTGTGTGTGAATGGACTAATGTCCATTCACAGGGGCACAGCTCAGGAGTGAGCCTGCTTAAGCGTCCCCATAGCAAGAGGCTTGCTATTGGGGGCACACGGCAGGGAGGAGGGGCAAGGACCAACGGCAGGGGACCCAAAAAGAAGAGGATCAAAGCCCTTGCACTGAGCAGGTAAGTATACCATGTTTGTTATTTTTTGATTATTATTACAACTTTTAGAATTATTTTAATATATTGCATCTTCTCTGTCCTTAGATGTGGTCACTGCTTTACAAAGTACACAAGAACTTCACTTGATTTTTTACAGGATCAAAGGGTATTTTATTGTACTTATTAAACAGACATAACAAACGCTATATGGTATATTTATCAGACCAAAATGGAGCAAATAAGAGATGCTCATTTTTAGGGTTTAAAGAGGAGGTTCGGGGGAAAAAATTAACATACTGCAGCTGCTGGCTTTTAATAAATGGACACTTACCTGTCCTGCTGTCCCTCGATGTTGGCAGTAGGGTTCCCGGCGTGAAGCCGAAAGGCTACACTGCCACCACCATTGCGGGTAAGGGAACCCAGCAGTGTAGCCTTTCGGCTTCACACTGGGAACCCTACTGCGCATGCGCGAGGCCCCGCTCCTCTCTCCTATTAGCCTGGCAGCCAGGGGAGGAGGAGGAGGGAGCCCTGCGGTGACGTCACAGCCACGTCACGGCCGCGGCTGGACTCCCGGGAAGTAGGAAAGGATATCCTGTCCCCCCGAAAGGTGCCAATTGTGGCACCGGAGGTGGGGGGAATTCGATGAGCAGAAGTTTCACTTTAGGGTGAAGCTCCGCTTTAAATACACTTTCTATTGCTTCAATCTTACCTGAAAGCCCACCTGTATAAAATGACATACCCATATCATGCATTACCCCAATCACTCATTGTTGTGTTACTAACATCCATTGCCTTTTGTCATTGCCATCTTCCATACCAATTGTATCTAGTGTTCCCTCATCTCTTAAACTGTAATATCTTTCAGGTCGGGCCCTATTCTCCTCCTTTTACTACATCATTTATTTACAGTTTGTAATTTTTAGCCCTTTCTTTATTTCTATGGCATGCTGCAGAATATTCTGATGCTTATGAGCTATAATTAAATCATTATTATAATTGGAGGTCAGTAGGTGAGCTGAGAACATTGTCTGATGTTGCCGGAGTGGGTAAAACTATTATATACATACATATGCGTTATCTTCTAATCATGAAATATTTACAAACAATATAGACGGTTTTTACTTTTTGGAAAATGGACATAAACCATCAGCTCTTACCAGCAGGTTTTCAGGTTTTATATCTCTATGAACAATGTTCAAGCTGTGCAGGTATTTGATGGCACTCATTAGGTTATATAGCATCCCATTAGCGTCTCGTTCTGTGTATTTGTTAGTAGAAGTGATAGCATCAAACAGATCCCCTCCCTGGCAATGAAAGGAAAAAAAAAAGTGATCAAAAATACAATACAAGCAATATATCAATATTGCCATCTACATGTTGGGAAGTACATGAGGACCCATAAATAAGAGCCTGTATCTAAAAGTTTTTTTTTCCATGCTCACAATGGTACACATTTAGCAGGCAGAGTGGTTGGCATGACATACAATGTAGCCCCTTTGAGCGTTAGTCAAACAACAGCCCTGCACATATCTTTGCTTGCTATGGAGTAACAAGACCATCAGCTCCCAATATTACTTGATAAGAGTGCATTTGCAAAGAAGTATCAGAGTGCCCTGGATGATTTTATACAAGAATAAAGGAATTCCTTGCTGCGGGCAATGAGCATCAACGCTGAAGAAGACTGGCCCAATTTCATGCAATTAGGAGGTTGTGATTTCATAGGATACACATAATTGACAACACCTTATAAAGATCATCTTTTAAAACAATAATTTATTATCTTTTGTCAACATATCTTGTGTTATAAACTATTTATACCATATCACAGCAACCAGTCTATAGACATTTTAATATTTAACAGAAAATAAATGTTAAAACTACCTCACTGACCTCTGTAGCTGCATACACTGCGGAGTAATTCTTCCTCCAAGTTTGCAGCTGAAGTTTCTCAGGTTTACTTTCTCCTTTTCTCCATTGCTTACCTTTCCTCTCCCAGCAGTGAGAAGACTGTCAACCTTCTAACTTCTAATGTTAATACAGAGAAGGAGGACAGGAAGATAGGAAAGTGCTGAAATCAGGTTTAAATTACTTCCCTGCTTCTGTTGTAAACTTTAAAGAATAATCATGTCACTGTGGCTGTAACTGCAGTGAGAGATTATTGTAAAACCTATAACGACAGTGAGGGTTTATTGTAAAGCCGATCTCTGGGGAAAACCAAAACTCTCCATTGTAGTGGGGCTGCCCATGCACTTCAAGGGTAAATTCTAGTTTACATCTAGGGTACCAGAAAAAGAGTCTAACATGGCAGCATCTTTGGCTGTAAAGGATAGGAGGGTTTAGTTCCACTTTAAAAGCCAAAGCGTTTCATGGGCCCCACTCCATCCTCTCCATCAGGGCTTAACAGAATGGTTGTTGTAGTACACTGGTGGCAGATAAAATCTGGATTGTATATTAAAGCGATCTTGATCCCCTTCGGCAGCAGGTAAGTGCAGCATCTTTAATATACAATCATCCAGATTTTATCTACAGCTCAAGTCCCTCAACATCAGTTCTGTTAGGCCCTGATAAAGGAGGTGAAGTGTGGTCCCCAAAACATGTTGGCTATTAAGTTCGCTATATATTTTGTTGGATTTCAACATTCTTGTGTGGCGCTCGAATCTTTTGATTATCCCATGTTCACACTGGGCTGTAGTAATGAAGCCATGCGAGTTCAGCTTTCACTCCCACTTGTCAGCCCCGATTTCAGCCTCGATTTCAGAGACATCTGTGCAAAAGGTAGTACAGAAACTACTTTTTGAAATCAGTGCAGCGCCACAGATGCGGCGTCGCACCAATAAGGACGGTGCCATTGTCGGCAATTGCCGGCAAATGCCGCCGATTTGACATGCGATTTGACATGTCAAATTGCATGTCAAAACGCACCAGTGTGAACCAGGGCTTAAACTAATATACTTATTGCGTAGGGTTGACTGTGACTAGTTGCTTTAAGTTAACACAGACAGTTGGTGTGAAAGATGAATATAAACTAAGCCTTATGATAAGACAAAAGTAAACCAATGACTGCATTTGTCCATCTGTAGAGAACTCTGTTCTCAACCTCAAGTCGGAGTCTGGTCTTTAAGAACTTGGGCAGCAAGCTGAGAACAGTAGTAGAACTTAAAGGCCTCAAATTGACTGTTCCAATGTAGAGATATTCTATGTATGCAATCTGTGGCCCCGTACACACGTCCGAGGAACTCGCCGGGCAAAACTCATTGTTTTGCTCGTCGAGTTCCTTGTGAAGCCGCCGAGGATCTCGGCGAGCCAAGTTTCCTCATTGACTAACGAGGAACAGGGCCGCCATCAGGAATTCTGGGGCCCCTTACACAGCTTCAGGCATGGGCCCCCTGGCTGTGCCACGAATTGAGAAGCGGGGGGGGGGGGGGCCTTTACAAAAAAATAAGAAATAAAGAAAAATATATATAAAAAAGGAGGGTAGCCGGGGCCCTGTTGACCTCTGAGCACTTTAATTTTATATATATATATATATAAATAAATAAAATAATATAAAAAATAAATAAAACATTTTTATAAAAAAAGGGGGGTTGTCATCCAGGGCCCTGGGGATCTCCGGGCCCCTGGGGACCTCCGGACCCCTAAAAAAAAAAAAAAATTGGCCCTTTAATAAAAAATAAAATATATTAAAAAAATATATATTTTTTTATAAAAAAAAAAAAAAAAGGGGGGTTGCCATCTGGGGCCCTGTGGGCCTCCGGGCACCTTACAGGTGTACTGCCTGTACCCCGCTGATGGCGGCCCTGACGAGAAAATAATGAACATGTTCTCTATTTGGCTCGACAAGTGCCTCGTCGGCTTCCTCGGCCAAAAGTGTACACACCACCGGGTTTCTCGGCAGAATACGGCTCCGATCGAGTTTCTGGCTGAATTCTGCCTACATGAAAACTGCTTAGCACTGCTGGTCTGTAAGGCAGATATTCTGAGTTCATAGATCTCCACATATGGAATACAACATTTCCCCTCTTGCATCTCAGCTTGCCACATAACAGTAACCATTAGTTTTTCCAAAAGGAATTCAAATGATCCCCTAATTCCAGGACCAGTAACTTTCACTTCAAAAGAGAAAGCTTTGCATGCATTGATATACGAGTGCTGTTTTATGTGTAAGTCCAGGGTGTGATAGATGTTAACAGAGAGGGAGGGACAGAAAGGATATGTTTGAGATCATTGGCAATAGGCAGGATGAAAGTGTAAGGCCCGTAACATGATATCACATGGATCTGTGCCTGATTAGGTCCTGAGGCATAAGTAGGATCTCTGTCAACCTGCAAAGCTCTGCTAATATCTGATATGGCTGGGAACTCTTGCAAAGATGAAAAATGAAATAGGTTAATGAATATTATTTAGTGAATACTGTGATATGGATAGTGCAAGGAAGATGGAAGCATCATTGGAAATTGGTCCCAGATTGCCTAGCAATGATTAGTACCACCTGCTTGCTCGGAGAGAACATGTAATGCGATAAGAATCCACTAGATGGCAGTGTTTGTCACTCAGTTACACATACTGCAAGCAAAATCTGTCATTTTTGAGACAATCTGCTGTAAAATATAAAACGAATGCATTGTCACTAAAGCAAAGTGAAAAAAAGGGGAAAACACAGGTAATAATTTTCTGGACAATGATGCTGACTGAGGAAATGTGATTCATATGCAAAGTTTGCACTTTAACACCAATGAATCTTGTAAATTGCTAGGGTCAGTTTAATTTTGGCTGGTAATCTTTTACTTCCATTAATAGATGTTTCATTATTAACATTATAAGAAGCAACTTATAGTGATGCTATAATCAGACTACCTGATGCTTTATATCTGTTTGTGATATTATAGTATTTTAATGTTTAATGATATGCTTATTAAATATTTATGTCTAGTCTGCTGTGATAGAATCAGGGCTGGACTGGGCCAAAAATTTGGCCCTGGACTTCATCCAGACTGGCCTACTTTGACAGGTCTCTCCATTGGGGTCGGACAAACCCACCCCCCCGGCTGGCCAACCCCGATGGCCACCCAAGCCCCCCCTCCCCTCTCGCTTCACTAGCCATTAGCTGTTCTACTTTATTAGAGTAGAACGGCTGGTACTGGTACTCTTATAGGTAGTACCAGTGGGGAAGCTAGACATTACTTCACCCGGGGGAAAGAATCAGTTTCGGTGCCCCCCCTAATCGGACAAGATTAGGCAGAAGTGAGAAACCCCCAGACCATAGCTGTTGAGTCCGCTGTCACTGAAGCCGGCCCACTGAGCCATCGGCCCACCGGGAAACTCCCGGTAGTCCCGATGGCCAGTCCATCCCTGGATAGAATCCGATTGGCTACTCTGAATGACAAAATACCTTTCTTCAATTTGGTGGTTAAAGTGTCACCTTGCCAACTTTTTGGATATAGTGAAGAGTTGGAGCCTCATTTATGATTTTATTGCTGACTATAGAACCATTTGGGAGATTTCCCCTCATTTCCAGTAGTGGAAAGAAGGGCAAGAGAAAAGTTTTTTTCCCCATAATAAGGAGAAACCCCAACTTTGAAGGTTTTAACCTGAGCAGATGTCCTGTTTCTCTGGACTCTGTTCTGATGGCCACTGTAAATGGAAGAGGGGACATTTTCACAACAAGGACACAGACAGCCATGAAAACCCAAGTGTTGTACTGTGACCTCAAAGGTAATCCCAGTAGTAAATCTAGTAATATTTAAAGTAAATTGTTACAAACTGTAACACAAGACAAACTGTCTAAACTTAGGGTGCATTCACACCACGATTTTATCATCCTACTTGTTCTCACGATTCTTAGGTTTGAAATCGTACAAATCTGTATGGCAAAACGTATCCATTCACTTCCATTCATTAATGTAGGTCCCCAAGTGCATCCGATTTGATCCGCATCAGATTTGATCCGATTTAAAATCGCATCAAAAATCGTGTTTGACCACGATTTTTGGTCCTGATTTGAAATCGTATTAAAATCGTGTCCGATTTTTTTTATATTGTGGTCAATCTAAATCGTAATAATTTGGATGACTGTGCGTTTTTATCCGATAAATCGTACCCGATTTTTTATTACGCATGCGCACTAGACACTGGAACGAGCTAGAAACTTCAAGAATCTTCTTTTATTGTACAAAACAAAAAAAAAACATTCAAATGGCCAAAACTTTATGGCCATTGCCAGACATTATTTAAAATCAGGATCCGATTTTTTAGTGAAAATCGGATGGAAAATTTAGCTGTGCGATTTATGAATCCGATTTAAAAAATACATTTTGACATACGATTACATACAATTTTGTCATATACGATTCCATCCGATTTAACGGTCCGATTATCGGATGTAAAAATCGTGATGTGAACCTAGCCTTAGTACCCAACAAGAGGCCTGCCAGGATTTAATTTATTAAGGCCTGGTTCACATTAGTATAATACGTTTTGAAGGCGATTTTCAGTCTGCCTATGCAGTACGAGTGCTTTGCAATTTTCAGTGCAAGTGCTTTGTGATTTTAATGCGATTTGAAGGCTGTGCATTTTTTTACACGATACTACTACTAGTGCTACTACTACTACTACTGTAGATAAGAGTCGAATATTTCAGCAAAAAATGCACAAAAATTGCATCAAAAGCACTTGTACGTGCGTTTTTGATACATTTCCATTCAGATCTATGGGCCACAAAATCTCACTGCATCATACCAAAGTAGCACAGGAGCCTTCCCCAAACTTGCATCACAGTTGTGCTGCATTAATGTGAACAGCCACCATTGAAAACAATGATAAATCCACTGTCATGCCATTCTGTGTGACTCAGAAAAGTTGCATCAGAAATTGCCCTAGTTTGTCTTAATCCCACATTTAATGAATTACATCTCCAGACCTTTAATAAGGTCTGGAGTAAATGAGGATGCATGCTAAGCAACAGTGGCTCCAGCTGGCTTTGGCACTGGAACCCCCAGCTCTCACTCAGCTTAAAGTGGAGTTCCACCCATAATAACATTACATCAGTAGTTTTAAAAAAAAATCATTAGTCCTTTAAGAATTATTTTTTTTTTTTTTTAGATGCCTTCAAAGTGTTGTTGCTAGGCAGAATAGTTAATCTTCCCACTTCCTGCACCTAGGTGCTTAAGCTTCCTAACCTACACCGCACAGACTCCTGGGAATGTAGTGGGTGTAACTTTCCAGGAGTCTGTGCATTCCCCAGTCTCGAGGAATCATGTGACTTGGACAGTACAGGTGCTGAAACCTGATCTGAAACCGATTACACTGCTTGTGCAGCACTGAGCATGTGCGAGATCTGCAAGGCTGAAATCCAGGAAGTCATACAGTCTGGCTTCATGATGCCCACACTTAAGATGGCCCCAGTCAATTTCTATTTTATAAAGTGTCTAAATGCTGTAACAACCTAACAAAACGGACCTTAGTCTACAGATTAACTTTACTAGAATACATTAAGCTTGTGTATTACAGGGGTATTTATATATAAAAAGTGAAATTGTGGCCGGAACTCCGCTTTAAGCACTAAGCCTAGCTGCTGAATCGATTTGTTTCTGGACTTTTGCTTCTGCTACCCAGTGCTCCAAAGGAATGCTGGCAGCAAGCAATGTAAAACAAGATGGAACAATGCTTACACACTGGGGTTGATTTACTAAGGGCAAATGTACTGTGCACTTTGCATGTGCAGTTAATCCAGAGCTTAGTAAATGAGGTAATGCTTCATTTTGCAAAGAATATCCATTTCCATGCATGGAAAATTAAAGAAAAGAGCATTTTTGTTGTTTTATGATTGGATGATGGAAGTCGGCAAAGCTTCTGCTCATTTGCTAAGCTCTGGAGCAACTGTAATTTGCAAAGTGCGCAGTCTATTTTCCTTTAGTAAATCAATCACTGTGAAATGATGTCACGGCACTTCCTGTTAGAATGAAGGCTCCAGTATAGCAGAAGCAGCTCTATCCAGCCTCTTCTTGCAGCAGTAGATCACTGCTTTAGTTTTTTTTTTTTAATGCAGCACACCACAACGCATTATGTGCATTGTGCTCTGCTGAAGTGCGGATGCGTTGCCATCAACTGGGGGTGTGATACCTGAGAAACGTATACAGACAGGCACTATACTTAGCAAACAACTGTGCTCTATCATTCATTACTAAAGTTATAACACCAGCTCCAGGTTACCTACAGCATATATAAAGTAGTCATAGTCATTTATACAAGCAGCACACAATATTTTTTTTTATCTACTGACCTTTACTAGTTCCATCACCAGATACAGTTCATTTGGCATATCCATCTCCTCAATAAGCAGCACTATATTGGGATGCTTCACTCTTCTCAGAATGGACACCTCATTTTGGATCATATGCTCCTAAAAAAGATAAAATAAAATAATTTAATATAATAAAAGTTTATATAATAATAGATAGAAAGACACATTTCAATTCAATACCCCCCGTGCACATCGTGACAGCGTGAGGAGAAAAAAAAGCCAATCACTGGCTTCTGCGAAAGGGACATCGGTCTTGAAGAGGAAGAGCCACAGCCACCTCCTCCAATGCCACCTGCCAGTGCCCATCAGTGCATATCAGTGCCACCAATCAGTGCCACCTATAAATGGCCACCAGTGCCACCTATAAATGCCCATCAGTGGTGCCAATCAATGCCTATCAGTGCCTCATCATCAGTGCCATCTAGCAGTGCTGCCTATCAGTGTCATCTACCAGTGTCCATCACTGCCACTCATCAGTGCCCTTCAGTGCCACCTATCAGTGCCCTTCAGTGCCATCTATCAGTGCCATCCATCAGTGCCACCTCTTAGGGTCACCTCTCAGAGCCCACCAGTGCCGCCTCATCAGTGCCCACCAGTGCCACCTGTCAGGGTCCATAAGTGCCACCTTATCAGTGCCCATCAGTGCAGCCTCATCAGCGTACATCAATGAAGGAGAAAAATTACCTGTTTGCA